>NC_053156.1:28896105-29196105 GCF_016835505.1 Polypterus senegalus
ACTCTTCCTCGTCCCAGAGATGTACTGGTGAAGTTGGCACCAATGTTCTCTCTAAGCTGAGCTCGTGAGCGATCGCTCACACGAATTCAGAGCGTCGCTCATACTTCCCGCACGATCGCTCATTCCAATGGCATCGCTCGTACTTATCGCGAAAATTGGTGCTCATAAATTTTTGGCTTAAACAAAATGTCGCTCATAAACAATGTTTTTTGCTCACTATATGCTACTCCTTAGAGGGAACATTGGTTGGTAACCTTGGACAACCTAGAGTGTTTCCTGCAGGCAAACCACATATGATCAAGACAAAATAAAACATGATTTTACAAATGGCATTGAGAAAATACAGATGCAATCCTTAATCTTGACTGCACAAGATGGCACATCTTCCATCTTTAAGGATTTCCGGTTGGAAGAGTTGGGTCCAGGTGGCATTATTGGTGTTAAAGCCGGAAGACAAAAGATGTTACTAAACAGTGGCAATCTGTGGAGCAGCAGGAAATTACCATCACCAGAGGCCATAAGGTGTTCCTAATGCACTCACACGTTACTATATATGGATATATACTATCACCGTATTTATAAGCATAATTGTTTTATTCTACATGTTTAGCATGTTTATTTATACTGTAGAAACTAAATACTTTGCAGACACATTTTAGATGAGAAGGTCACCAGGTTGCAGAGTGTTATTCTTTTCAGTTTTAATATTTATGTATGTATCAAATTTAAATAAAATGTATTATTATTATTATTTGTATTATTATTATTATTAAAAAAGAGCTACTAGTGTGTTAAGAAACAGATATAGTTTAGACAAGAGACATAGAACTGCCTAATGACTGTTTAAATATTTCACTCTCCTGGATCATAAATTACCTGGCCAACAGACAGCAGTTTGTGAGGCTGACGGACTCTGTGTTAGAAATGGAGCGTAAGTGTAATACTGGAACACTTCAGAAAATTATTCCCCTCTTATTACCCTCTACACAATAGGCTTTCAGTACGATACCAGTACCTGCCATCTACAGACATTTTCATAGGCTGCAATAATAATGGCGATGAGTACAGGAATGATTGATGTGGAGGATTTTGTCAGGGAGAACCACCTGAAACTCAGAATCAGCAAGACTAAAGAGCTGGTGGTTGGACTTCCAACATGCCAAGAGGCCTCTGAGACCAGTCACCATTCAGGGGAAGGGCATGGAAGTGGTGCAGAGCTAAAAGTACCTGGGGGTTCACATGAACAACAAACTGGATAGGTCTGACAGCAATGGATAAGATGGGCAAGTACAGACTGTACTTGCTAAGGAGACTCAGGTCTTTTGATGTGTGCAGCAAGCTGCTAGAAATGGTCTACCAGTCCATATTAGCCAGAGTGGTGTTCTACGCTGTTGTCTCCTG
Organism: Polypterus senegalus; assembly: GCF_016835505.1. Classification (NCBI taxonomy): domain Eukaryota; kingdom Metazoa; phylum Chordata; class Cladistia; order Polypteriformes; family Polypteridae; genus Polypterus; species Polypterus senegalus. Next base: position 28,897,507 of record NC_053156.1, read on the forward strand.
GGGAAGCAAAGTGAGCTCAAAAGAAGCACAATGCCTGAACAAACTTATCAGGAAGCCTGCTCCATCACAGGGCAATTCCTGGATACACTGGAAGATGTTGAGAAAAAGAGTGTGGTGGCAAAATTAGATACCATCATGAAAATCCCCTCCAGGAAGCACTCTCTTGGAGCACTTTTAGCTATAGGCTTATTCTCAATGGGAAAAATAAAGTGTATCTAATCTAATCTAATTCCTTTTATTCTCTCTGGTTGAAGAATTGCAGAGTGTCATATGAAAACGATTCTTTTGACCCAGTGAAACCTGGTATGTGCATTGTCACCAATTTGTAAAAGCAATCAAACTTTTAAAAAGATTCCTGCCTATAACCATCTCAAATGGTTTGGAAGCTCAAACTAGCAATTGTACACCAATAACTTTAACAATTATAGATAGATAGATAGATAGATAGATAGATAGATAGATAGATAGATAGATAGATAGATAGATAGATAGATAGATAGATAGATAGAGAACAAACTTTATTTGTCTCCAGGGGGAACCACTTGTATGCCACTTGTATGAATCTATCTTAGTTTATAATAAAATGATTGAATGTTCTTTCCATTTGAAAGTGTCCTGAATATTTACAATATTGAGCAGGTATTAGACAGGTGAATGAACCACCATAAACCATCAGAAACACCATCTCCAGTACAATCACACTGAGCACTGGTGTACTCAGCCTACTTCTGTTCACACTACTAACTTGTGATGTTATGGTGGCATACAGCTCTAACACCATCATTATGTTTGCAAATGACACAACAATGGAGGGTCTCATAACCAATGGGGATGAGTCAGCGTACAGAATGGAGATAGGACAATGTGGACAAAATGAAAGAGATGACTGTTGACTGCAGGGAGGCTCATTCTGTTCACACCACACTACAGATCAAGGGCTCTGTGGTGAAATCAGTCAAGTGCACCAAATTACTTGGTGTGCACCTGACAGCTATCCTTACTTGACCAATGAACACCACCTCCATAGCTAAGAAGGTGCAGCAGCGTCACCAATTCCTTTTTGGGCTGCAGAATGTAAGTCTACCTCTGAAGGTTGTCACCACTTTCAACAGGAGCTCCATCAAGAGTGTTCTGACCAGCTGCATTACTGCCTGGTTTGTGAACTGCAGTGTCTCTGACCATAAGGTCCTACAACATATATTTTACACAGCAAATAAGATCATTGGGGCCTCTCTACTCACCAGTAAAGGCATTTTTATCAAGAGTTGTATCTGCTAAGCCTGTAGCATCGTGAAGGACTACTTCCACCCCTCCCATAGTCTCTTTGTTTGTAGTTGTATCTGGCAGAGGGTTCTGTAGCATCTAAACCAGTTCTATCACGTTCCATAACAACTTGCCTCCCGTTGGCTGTCTGGACTCTGAACGCTGTGCTTCCCCCACCCTCAGAACATCAGTAGTCTATCTATAAACAGGACATCTGTTACACTTGTTAAGACTGTTGCTTTTTATTATTAGCTGATATTATTTATTATATCTATTCACTTACCTATTATTTATGAATCTATGTATAGTATAGTCTAGTATATTATAGTATAGTCTAGTATATTACATTTTAGTATAGTATAGTATAGTATAGTATAGTATAGTATAGCATAGCGTCAAGTCAATGAAACTTCTAGGCTATTGATCTGGTCAGTTAAGTTGCAGAGGGGGTTGTTAATCATTTTCAGCTGCTTTGGTGTGACATTAAATTTTAATCCAAAACGAGTCACCACCTGCAGATTTTGCATCTTTCCATTGTTCATGATAGTACTTCACTCATCTGCATTTGATTTCTAGACTTTCACATTTTACTTTGTCTGTTTGCTTATTTTTACCTGAAAATGCAAATCATTGTAAATGTGTGTTTTAGGAAATGGAGGTGTGATGTGATTGATGAGGCTGTCTAATGATGTTTAACTCAAATAATAAGAATTGGAATAACACTGCTGGTCTAGTGTGTGGTAATTTTAAAGGTAAAATACAATTCAGGAAATCATCTATCAAGACATCTATGTGTGTGGACTTACATTGTCCTGCTGTAGGGTCAGATGTCTAGGGGGTATGAGCAGTGGGCCTCTCACAGGTCACTCTAAAGTCAGAAATGTCCTGTCATTGTGTCTGTAGGCAGTTTGAGCAGCAGTACTGGTGGAAGATCTGAAACTAAAACCACTAGTAAATTCTGGCTCTTGTCGATTTTCTTATTATTCTGAATATTATTTGTTAAGAGGGGTGTTTAGCCAGTTGTGCTATTGATCTTAGCAGTTAGCACCACTTTATGGGAAGGGTGTTTGTTACTCATTTACCTCATTCTAACCTTGGAAAATTACATGTGGTAGCTTCTCCAAGACGAGGCATAGACCTCTTTCACTTTCAGATTAAAGTTACATTTAGGTTAACACTTGAGCCAATCCTTTTCCTTGTGTTTAATAAATAATTCTGTTATGGTTTTATACTGTACATATGCTTGTAATAAATTGTAAAAGATTCCTATATATATTAATTTAAAACTCCATAAAATTTTCAATAGCTCACTACACAAAAATGTTTTTGGAAAGTTTTCAGAATGTACAAAACACTAGCTAAAAATTTCTCATTCTAGGAAATGCAATTCTTCTTTTCTCCATTTTCTTTTTGGCATTGTTATATACCACCCCATAGGCTTACTGTCATTTCTCTTAGATAATCAGTTTTCTGGTATTGGCCACAAAGCAGGTTATCCCTTATATTTAATGTTAAACCTTATCAGTTCCAAATTATATACAGTCACATATGCCCAAAGATGACATTATGATCCTTGTTCACCTACACAGCTTTAACATACCCAGCTGTATTTTGTCCACTCACAGCTTGTGTTCTTGAGCCTATAACAACAAAAACAACAACATTTATTTATATAGCACATTTTCATACAAATAATGTAGCTTTACATTACAAAGTGCTTTACATGATGAAGAAAGAGAAAAAAGACAAAGTAAGAAGTAAAATAAGAGAACACTAATTAACATAGAATAAAAGTAAGGTCCGATGGCCAGGGAGGACAGAAAAAACTACAAAAATTCCAGACGGCTGGAGAAAAAATAAAATCTGCAGGGGTTCCAGGCCATGAGACCGCCCAGCCCCCTCTAGGCATTCTACCTAACATAACTGATCAGTCCTCATGTTATTCAGGGTTCTCATGGAAGGACTTGATGATGATGGTCACGTGGACTTCTGGCCTTCACCACCGCAGAAAACCGGAAAAAGAACAGAAGAGAGAGTAGGGGTTAGTACGATACTATATAGTAGTATAGCATACAGTAACCCTAGAAATATATTTACTCTACACATTGTTTCTGCATTAGGTGATGGCTATGTTACTGTGCATCTATCCCTTGTCTTCTTGACCCTACCATCAATTGTAGAGCTGTCTGTATCTAACATAGTTTCTTAAATTAGTTCATATACATAATCCAGTTTTATGGAGGAATTTGTTTGGACAAAAATAGTCTGGTGTACCAAGGATTCACCAAGTAAAATGCAGCACAATAGGGCATGTCATTCTTAGTTTTGATAACTGAAAGCCATATTTTTAAAATCAAGCTGCATTTGTCCATGTGTTGCATCAGCAGCCCTTTGCCTGTTGACAGACAGCCTGGTTTCCCGTTCTTGAGATGTTTCATCTGCTCTTGCATCAGAAATGATCTCCCATGATCTCCTCCTGGTCACAAAGGAGCCCCAAGCCCAGTTTGGTGGCGATTGGACACCCGGTGCAGATTTGTATGGCGGACAAACAAACATACATCAACTCTGCTTTATATATTCGATTAATGTAAACAATGGAATCAGCTTCATGGAAAGTAACCCACTGACGGTGATTCTGTGAGTCATACATAGAGCAGGCATTAATCTTTTGGGGCACAAAGTAAAAACCAAGATTGAAGAGCAAGAGGTGCTGATATTGACAACAAGGGTGCTAATGAGACACCTGAAAGTACCGAAATCATTACTGAAAACTACACATGCCCACTAGGTGGCGCTTTCATCACCTCTGATCGTTACCTGCTACTTGTTACCTGCGCCCTTACACTCAAGAACACGAGACACTCGTCACATGACAACAAACCAGTCCATTCTCCTGAACATACATTGGGCTCCTTCAGACAGCTCTGTGCACTCAAGTTCGTTTTTCTTATTAATGAACACCAATTGCAGCCAACGAACATTAGAGGAAATTTGACTATATTTTGACAAACAAATTACATTAAACTAATTCAAATGTTTGTATATGGGTATGGCAATAGCCCACAAGGAGATGCAAATCAGTGAATGTGTCATAAATGTGTATAAAACCTGAGTTCTCTTAGGCATTTGACCTTTAGGTATCTGTCTGCTGTGCTAGTCATGCCATACTCATGGTATTCTCTTCAGTCAAGGCTCCTTTGATAGTACAGTGCCACCATTGATGATTGCTCAAGACCTACCGTAAATACTGATGCTTTATGAGAGAAAGAAAATGTTTTGAGCTTATGACTCTCATTAAGAGTTACTGAAGACAACTGGGGTCTTTCATGGATGAAGGTGGAGCCCGTTTCCCCATCATGATTACATTTCTATCCTACATATTTGCTGGAGTGTTATTTGTCGGAGGATTTCTTGGCAACTTGTTAATATTTTTGACTCTTGTCCTGACCTCAGCAGAGGATGGAGTGGGAACAAGGAATGGAAGTCCATTAGTGAACCTGATGGTCGGGCTAACCTCTGGAGCTAACCTTCTGCTTTGTGGCAGCTCAGCAGGGTTGTATTATGAAAATGCTGCTGAACGATTCCCTTATTGTCTCACGAGTTTTCAAAAGTTTTTGGTGTTTCTCAGTAATGAGGGATTATTCTGCACCATTTGGTTCACAGCTTTACTGTGCCTCTTGTATTGCTTGAAGATTCTCTCCTGTAAGCACAATCTGTTCCTGAAAGTCAAGCAGAACATCCCTAAGTTGGTATGTTTTGGCATCGTCAGCGGACTCATTATGAGCACTGTATCTTCAAATGTACCGTTCATTTTTTACAGCTTTAAATTAAATATAACTCTAAACAGCTCTTATTCCACAGCTTCTCTAGCTAGTTACTATTATGAAAATCCATTGACTTGGGTATTCATTGGCTTGTTTGGACTTGTCTGGGTTTCGTTCCCTTTCGGTGTATGTGTGATATCTTGTGTCACAGTTATTAGCTTCCTCCATCAACACTTGCGGAATATGAAAAGCAACTCCAGTGAGCTCTCAAACTGCCGTGTGAAGAGCCCAAAGCGAGTTCTTCAGATGATATCCTTCCAGGTACTTCTGTACATTGTGCTTCTCCTAGAAGTCTTTGGCGGCAATTTAGCTGTTGGAGCGAGTCAGAATTTCCAAAGTTCATCTTACATCATAGTATATCCATTGTACTGTTTGATGACCTCTGCTAATATAATAGTCAAAAATAGATCCATAAGAATGAAGCTGGCTTCTATAATCAAGAAAATGTCACGATACTCTCCATGTTTTCACTGCTTCTTGCAAGAATCACAACACACCATTTCAGAGCAGACCAGAAGGGGACAAGAAAGTATGGTGAATTCCAGGACAGGATGATATTTTGACCAAAGATCATAAACTATAAGGAGAAATGAATATTTTCACAGTAATGTATTATTATTATGTGGCCAATATACACAGATTAATACCAAATAAAGAAAAAAGGCACTCATTGTTCAGGAATGTTACTATTTCTTGTATTTATTTACCATGTAAGACTTTAAATGGCACACTTAGCTGCTAATTCATGATGATATGGGCAATAATAACACAGGAAGTATAGTAAAAGCTGAATTATAGTAGATAGTTCTTTAATGAAATTATATTGTTACTAGCAAAATACCCGTGCTTTGCAGCGGAGAAGTATTGTGTTAAAGAAGTAATGAAAAAGAAAAGGAAACATTTTAATAATAACATAACATGATTGACAATGTAATTGTGTTGTCATTGTCATGAGTGTTGCTGGCATATAAGATAGATAGATAGATAGATAGATAGATAGATAGATAGATAGATAGATAGATAGATAGATAGATAGATAGATAGATAGATAGATAGATAGATACTTTATTAATCCCAAGGGGAAATTCACATAATCCAGCAGCAGTATACTGATACAAAGAAACAATATTAAATTAAATAGTAATCAAAATGAAAAAAATTAAAATAAAATTAATGTTAGCATTTATTCCCCCGGGTGGAATTGAAGAGTCGCATAGTGTGGGGGAGGAACGATCTCCTCAGTCTGTCAGTGGGGCAGGACAGTGACATATATATACACACACATATAAACATATATATATATATATATATATATATATATATATATATATATATATATATACACACATACACATATACTGTATATAGATACATATATATATACACATATATATACTCACATACACATATATATACACACATACATATATATACATACTAGCAAAATACCCGTGCTTCACAGCGGAGAAGTAGTGTGTTAAAGAAGTAAAGAAAAAGAAAAGGAAACATTCTGAAAATAACGTAACATGATTGTCAATGTAACTGTTTTGTCACTGTTATGAGTGTTTCATATATATATATATATATATATATATATATATATATATATATATATATATATATATATATATATATACACACACAGCCACATATATATACATATATATATATACATATCTACATATACACACATACATATAAATACAAATAAACATATATATATACATACATATCTACATATATACATATACACACACACATATAAACATATATATATATATATACATATATATACATATACATATATACACAGTCTTTGGGGTGCGAGCAACTGTTGCTGGGGGTGCCAGAATCCATGAAGGAAGAAAAATGAAAAACATTATTTGTACAAAATCTTCATTTATTTATCCATTCCTAAATAATTAAATGGGCAGGCTATTTCGTATCAGTGCAATACGCTGCTTGTTAAAACGGATGACTCCCACTCTTACGTGCAAGTCTGCGTGGATATTATGAACTATCCTTTCTGTTCAAGTTCTATTTAAATTTTAAATAGAAGGAATTTTTATTTAGTCGACAGAATATTATTCCGGAATAAATTAACTCAAACCTTAGATAACTTATAATATTTTGCTCTCCATAAAAATATATCCTGTCTAAATTATACAAGTTAGAAATAAAGTAAACGTTAAAAGAACAAACATTTAAATTTCTTTACTCTTATGTAATTTTATATACAGTAAAAAATAAACTTAAATTTTAAATATCTCAAAAGATTTTGCTCTCCATAAAAATATATCCTGTCAAAATTATACAAATTCAAATATGAACATGCTGCATAACAAAACCAGGAAATATAAATAAAATGTATTCTTTTCAGCAATAACAAATCAAATCATTCAGTTGTCTTTGCTCATATGTCATTTTATCAGAGCGGACGCCTGGCATCTTTTTTTGGCAAGAAGTTCGTTTCTGTTTGGTGTGAGGTTCTGTGTTGTGGAGATTCTCAGGATGGACTGCAGGTGCTCATCAGTGAGGCGACTCCTGTGTGCTGTTTTGTTAGTCTTCATCACTGAGAAGAGCTTCTCACACAGATATGTGCTACCAAACATGCACAAGGTTCGAGCCGCATGTAGACAGAGCTGGAGCATTTGTGCAGGAATGGAGTGAATAAACTGTGCGGGCCATGCAGTATCGTACTTTGCCTTCAGTGTGCCATTACCCTGCAGCTCAATCACCTCCATCTCAATCTGCACAGGTGCAGTTTCCACATCAACGGCAAATGGGTTGCGAAACAACTCAAAATTCTTTTTTTGTTCTTCAAAGTCACCAAAGCGCCGTGCGAACTCAGTGCGCAGTGCGCTCAGTTTATCAGCAAAGTGCGTATTTGGGAACACCGTTGTGCCGACTTGGTTCAAGATTACTTGGCAAAAGGGAAAGTGGGGCAAGTTGCACTGGTGCATTTGTGTCTCCCATAAAAGTAGCTTCACTTGAAATCACTTTGTGATTTTGCGCGGGTAAAAACGTCTGCTGAAATGTCAGATTCTTCTTTAACTCTTCTGCTTACTGTATCTTGTGCTTTGCATTTAGGTCTTTCAGGTTATCTTGATGTTTTGTCTCATAGTGCCGTCTTAGATTAAATTCTGTAATTATAGCCACATTAGCTCCACAAATGAGACACACGGGTTTACCAGCAATGTCAGTAAACATATACTCAGCCTCCCATCGGTTTTTAAAGGCTCTATGTTCAGAATCACCTTTTCTCGGCATCGTGTGGGCTAGCTTCGCAATAACTTGCAGCATCATAAGCTAGACTTGATTAACGCGGTAAGTGTTCGGCAAGGCAGCTGAAGCGCTGCATTATGGGATCTGTAGTTTATTGTGTTACCAACACTTCATATCCCCGGGCCATTAATAACAATAATATATAAAATGATCTCGCGGGCCGGATATAATTACACGCCGGGCCGCATGTGGCCCGTGGGCCTTGAGTTTGACACATATGGACTAAATAGAACTTGAAAACAAATATTTTTTCGAATGTGATTGCGCAATTCAGATCGAGTTGACACGCACTACAGTACATCGAGCCCGCGTGCTATTGTGGTTTTGCCTGTGTGCCTCAATAAGTTACCCTCCCCTCGCTCTTACTTTTTTACCGTTCATCTAATGAATACACTGAGTATGGCTTTACCAAAACAGTCACTGATCGTGAATAAAGTATCCATTATTCATGAAACTTCAATTGGTGATCTGTCTTTCTGCGTTAACCGCATATTTTTTCATACGTCTCAAACCAAGGGGATGCGAAGGTAAAATGAATCAAGAAGCGCGCATACATACTTAGTGCATCCCCTCTCGGGAATCAAACCTCGGCACTAGAGAAAAAGGCTCTACTATTGCGCCATGGCGTGTGGTTTGTCTATTTGAGCGCAGCAGTGTAATTCGGTTTTTGTTCAGCACTCTTTGGAACTGTTGGTTTTTGTCTGAGCACTGCGTCAGTTCACGTGAGCCGCTTAGTATGTGTCACTCGCTCGCTTCTAATTGTTTCGCTACCTTCTTAATTATATAATGCATGCTTTGTTCAGCGCTTTTTGTAGCTCTTCCTGGTTTTCTATGTAATGCGTGATTACGTGAGAGGCGTGATGATGTCACACGAAACTCTGCCCCCCACGGCTTTCGAGCTCAACTCCATTACAGTAAATGGGGAAAAATAGCTTCTAGTTATGACCATTATGCGTAGAATTTCGAAATGAAACCTGCCCAACTTTTGTACGGAAGCTGTAAGGAATGAGCCTGCCAAATTTTTGCCTTCTACCCACACGGGAAGTTGGAGAATTAGTGATGAGTCAGTGAGTCAGTGAGTCAGTCAGTCAGTCAGTCAGTGAGTCAGTCAGTCAGTTAGTCAGTGAGGGCTTTGCCTTTTATTAGTATAGATACATATATATATACACACAGACACACACACATATATATATACATATATATGCATAAACATATGTACACATATACATACATATATATATATACATATCTACATATATATATATATATATATATACATATATATATATATATATATTAGGGGTGGGACTCGATTAAAAACATCAATCTAATTAATTAGAGGCTGTGTAATTAATTAATCTTCATTAATCGAATGTAAGCACACATGAAAATTTGCCCCAAATCAAATGTTGTTTTTTAATTTAAAAGAGTTTTAGTGGGCGACAGAATCAAATAATAGACATGGACAGGAATATTGTAAACTTAAGCTGTTTTAATTTCTGAAAAAAAAAATGCATTTAAACTGCATTTCATTTCAAAACAGAAACAAAAATATGATCCCTGGCTAAAATTGGGCAGACTTAAAAAAAAGTGTTATTTTAAGTACTTTAAGTACATTTTCAGAATGGTATTGTCTTTAAGTAATAATAACAAAAATTTCAACATTAAAGTGCAGTTTATCTTCTTAAAAAAATAAGGCAGAAACATAAAAGGTAATTTGACCAGCCTCACCTTTAAACTGTGAGTAACCTTTGTACATTAGGCTAAAACAGTGTGATCATTGAACATTTTGTAATTAGATGTAATTAGAATTACTAATGGTCACGGAAGTCCAATGATCCCCAATAAGAGCCACAAAGTCCGCTTTCTGTAATGCATCTAATTTTGCTTGCTTTTCAGTGTCATAAAGCTGTTGAATTTTACTTGAAATACGCTAACTGCAGCACATTTTCTAACCCCCTATCTTCCACCACTGTTAGTTTTCTACAGTCCAAAGCAATGTACTTTGCGAGAGAATTTGTAAGTTTGACAGATGTTGACTTACTAATTTTGGTCATGAAGCCAGTCATTTCATGAGGTTTGGGCTGCCGACACCTTTTGTTGGTACTCGAACCCGTACTGCTAGTGCTACAGCATACACAGTTTCTGTGTTCGCTGTAACATATTTTGCATTTACATTGAACCGTAAGGTTGAAGTGCTTCGGTGGTATGCAAACTCATTTTTGCACAGTTTGCACCAAACCACGCTTTTATCAAGGCTTTCGTCGGGTAGTCTTTTGAAATGAAATTTGCCTCAGATCAGTGCTAGCAAGGCGCTTTCTTCCGACTCTTACATTGTTGTAGCTCTGATGTGTGCATCAATGTAATCGATGTACCAGGAAATCATGCATTGACAAAAGTTACCCTTTGCTTGCAATGCAAAGTGTGATTAAATGCGTTATTTTTTAACGCGTTATAGAGTACATGCATCGAAGCTTCTCAGCTGTGCTTGTGCTAAGAAAAGGAAACATTTTAAAAATAACGTAACATGATTGTCAATGTAATAGTCTTGTGACCGTTATGAGTGATGCTGTCATCAGGGATTTCATTATTATTATTTCTTTCAATCAGGTTCGTATTAGGAGGACGTGTTGTGTTCAGGTTTTTTATCAAGGCTTCCGTCGGGTAGTCGTTTGAAATGAAATTTGCCTCCGATCAGTGCTAGCAACGCGCTTTCTTCCGACTCTTACATTTTTGTAGCTCTGATGTGTGCATCAGTGTAATCGATGTACCAGGAAATCATGCATTGACAAAAGTTACCCTTTGCTTGCAATGCAAAGTGTGATTAAATGCGTTATTTTTTAACGTGTTATGGAGTACATGCATCGAAGCTTCTCAGCTGTGGTTGTGCTAAGAAATGGAAACATTTTAAAAATAACGTAACATGATTGTCAATGTAAAAGTTTTGTGATAATTATGACTGTTGCTGTCATCAAGGATTTCATTATTATTATTTCTTTCAATCATGTTCGTATTTGGAGGACGTGTTGTGTTCAAGTTTTTTATCAAGGCTTCCATCGGGTAGTCGTTTGAAATGAAATTTGCCTCCGATCAGTGCTAGCAATGCGCTTTCTTCCGACTCTTACATTTTTGTAGCTCTGATGTGTGCATCAATGTAATTGATGTACCAGGAAATCATGCATTGACAAAAGTTACCCTGTGCTTGCAATGCAAAGTGTGATTAAATGCAATCAATCAATGCAACAATCAGGTTCGTATTTGGAAGATGTGTTGTGTTGAAGTTTATTCCGTGTTTGTCAACCGTTGTAAAGATAACAGGTTTCATTCATCGAAGTGTTCACCACCCAAATCGGAACTCGTGAATGTAAGATGTTCAACAGGCATTCCCGGTAGTAAGTTGTGGAAATTGCCTGTGAATATTTAGCGGTAGCATGTGTATGAATTTAATTTAATCTTTTCCAGTCCTGCAAAGTCAGTTGACGCGAGCCGCTCGGAGTACATGCATCGAAGCTTCTCGGCTGTGCTCGTGCGATCTCGCGATGTCCACGACTTAATTAATGTTAGCTAAGACCCAGCACTTCAAAGTTTCTTGCTACAGCAATTTTAACTCCGCAACAAAGTGATCCAAAGTCTCGTTTATACCTTGTGTCTTCTCATTAAACTTGTATCTCGCGAATACCATACTCGTTGTAGGCATGACAAACGGCAGCGGGAGTGTGTCTATAAACTTAATTTAAACTTACTGTTTCCACAGTTTTGTAATTCGGTTTTTGTTCAGCACTCTTTGGAACTGTTGCTTTTTGTCTGTGCACTGCGTCAGTTCACGTGAGCCGCTTGTGTACATGCATCGAAGGTTCCCAGCTGTGCTGGTGCCATCTCGTGCGATGTCCACGGCTGTATTTAATGTTAGCTAAGACCCGGCACTTAAAAGTTTCTCTCGCAATTTCGCTGAGTTTGTGCCAAACACCACCCTGACCATCTCATCTTCATCTGCATAAGCACAGTTCTTCACCCGTGAATATTTAGCGGCAGTGTTTCTATTGGATTGCCGCTGACAGACGGCCTTATATGGGCAGGCACTAAATTACGTGGGAGGTAACTCCGCATCCCACGGCCATCGAGCAGGCGTCTATTATTGTATATGGACGAAAGAATAGGTTCCAGTTATGACCATTAAGTGTAGAATTTCGAAATGAAACCTGCCCAACTTTTGTAAGGAAGCTGTAAGGAATGAGCCTGCCAAATTTCAGCCTTCTACCTACACGGGAAGTTGGAGAATTAGTGATGAGTCAGTCAGTCAGTCAGTGAGGGCTTTGCCTTTTATTAGTATAGATAATAAATGGGTGTAGAAAAAGAAATGAATGAATGAATAAATGAATGAATGAACTTTACTAATTTGATAAGCCAAACACTATGAAACTTACCATATGACTCATGGATCTTTACAATTACTATTATTATTATTATTATTATTATTACTATTTTATAACTGCTTAATATATAACTTCTAGATTATGTCTTCATTGTTTGAAAATGCCAATTTTAGATAGAAGTTCACATTTTTATGCTCTCATTTTCTCTTCACATCTCCAGATTTGTGCAGGTTAAGTTAACTGGCAATTCCAAATTGATCTCATGTGAGTGTGAGAGTGAACATACATGTGTGCGAGTGGCATTAAGTCTCTCATGGCTCTGAATGGGATTAAGTGGTTTGAAAATGTTATGTTATCTTTAATGAGTCTTCTTCTTTTGTTCAAACTTTGACTTTGTGGATTTTAAAAGATAGATAGATAGATAGATAGATAGATAGATAGATAGATAGATAGATAGATAGATAGATAGATAGACAGATAGACAGATAGATAGACTTGATTATAGCTATAAATTATTTTTTCCGTGCTCTATATTGGGTTACTAGTTTATATGTAAGTAATTAAACACAAACTATTACTACAACATCCACATGAAGATATTGTGATGTTTTAATAGAATTGTCTACAACTTCTTTCCAATCCTTCGTTCCTTTTATATGTCCCAACCAAAATGGCCTGGACTTCAGTTTGGAAGTGGAAGTGATGTCAGAGGTCTTCAGTTGGATTATCCATGGATTTTAAGGCAAGAGAGGAGATGACATGAATGACTGCCAACCTAGGGTGGCATTTGAACATTTGCATAAGCCCTGAAGCTGTCCCCAACACACTCACCTGAAACTTGAGAGATTATAAAGGTTGTGGCAATTACTATATATATATATAGTCAATGAGTGGATGCTAGGTGGCACTATTGCCCCTTTTAAACCCACCAGACAGACACTCTGGACACAGGCTGAAAGCACTCAGAAGATTTTTAATATTTTTTCTTCTTCAAAAACAGTGCCTCCCTAGCACCACAGCCACAATAAACACAACAATCAAGCAATACACACAATATTCTTTCTCCTCCCCATCTCCCAGCAAGCATTGTCAACCTCCACCTAACTCAGGATCACTTGTTGGGTTCACAGAAGTCCTTTAAATATTCCTTGACCCAGGTTTGCTTCTGTCCTTCCATCTACGTGACTCATCAGCACTTCCGGGTCAGATGGAGAACTTGTACTTCTGTGCTTCTGTCCCTGTGACTTTAGAATACTTCCAGGCTATGTAAACAGTAGGGACTCCCGAGTCTCCCTGCAGCGTCTCATGGCGGCACCCACGATACCCAGCAGGGCTTTGTTGCCAAACTCCAAATCCCATGGTGCCCTGCAGGAATCTGGGGCACCGCTATGTTGCAGGGAAGCTGCCAGCTAGCATCCTGGGGAAGGCAGTGTCCCAAAGTAGCTGCCTTCTGCCATCCTTCCATTTCAGGAGCATCACAGCCGGGTTGAGCTGCTGGCCATCTCCTACAATATATATATATATATATATATATATATATATATATATATATATATATATATACATACAAAGTATATACTGTATATATGTAATACATTTATATATATAAATATATATCGATACTAATAAAAGGCAAAGCCCTCACTGACTGACTGACTCACTCACTGACTCACTGACTCATCACTAATTCTCCAACTTCCCGTATGGGTGGAAGGCTGAAATTTGGCAGGCTCATTCCTTACAGCTTCCTTACAAAAGTTGGGCACGTTTCATTTCGAAGTTCTACGTGTAATGGTCATAACTGGAAGCTATTTTTCTCCATATACTGTAATGGAGTTGAGCTCGATGGCCGTGGGGGGGCAGAGTAATCACGTGAACTGACTGTCAACACAGTACGTAGAAAACAAGGAAGAGCTCCAAAAAGCGCTGAAGAAAACATGCATTATATAATTGAGAAGGCAGCGAAACAATAAGAATCAAGCGAGTGACATATACAACCATATTCATGAGTGCTGCTACTTTGGAAACAAAGCACGGTGTAAACCTAAACTTTAAATTAAGTTCATAGACACGCTGCCGCTGGCGTTTGTCATGCCCACAGGTAATGCGGGATACAAGTTTAATGAGAGGACGCAGAATATAAACGAGAGTTTTGATCACTTTGTAAATAAGTTAACATTGCTGGTGAAGGGGTGTGCTTATGCAAATTCCAAGAGACTGTGTTTGTGGGGGGATGGACAGTTAAGACGGGTGGGGGAGTCACGTCATCATCTCCCCTCCCATTCACCTCATTTCGCTCTGAGCTGAGCTCTGCAGCTAATGCACACAGTGTTACGGAAGCGACTTTGTGATGCTGCCACCACATACTCACAGAAAAATCCACAAGTTAATACACACGATGTCTCTAGAGTTTCTCCACACTCTGAATCCTCCAGGCACTACTTACAAAAGGTTACATTGACAATCGTGTTACGTTATTTTTAAAATCTTTCCTTTTCTTAGCACAAGCACAGCTGAGAAGCTTCGATGCATGTGCTCCATAACGCGTTAAAAAATCACACATTTAATCACACTTTGCATTCCAAGCAAAGGGTAACTTTTGTCAATGCATGATTTCCTGGTACATCAATTACATTGATGCACACATCAGAGCTACAAAAATGTAACAGTCGGAAGAAAGCGCGTTGCTACGACTGATTGGAGGAAAATTTCATTTCAAAAGACTACCCGACAGAAGCCTTGATAAAAGCGTGGTTTTGTGCAAACTGTGGAAAAAGGAGTTTGCATTCCACGGAGGCACTTCAACCTTACGGTACCATCTAAATACAAAACATGTTACAGTGAACACAGAAACTGTGTATGCTGTTAGCACTAGCAGTACGAGTTTGAGTACCAACAAAAGGTGTCGGCAGCCCAAAACTGATGAAATGACTGGCTTCAGGACCAAAATTAGTAACTCAACATCGGTC
The DNA here is from genome assembly GCF_016835505.1 of Polypterus senegalus. Classification (NCBI taxonomy): domain Eukaryota; kingdom Metazoa; phylum Chordata; class Cladistia; order Polypteriformes; family Polypteridae; genus Polypterus; species Polypterus senegalus. Next base: position 28,913,221 of record NC_053156.1, read on the forward strand.
AAACTTACAAATTCTCTCGCAAAATGGATTGCTTTGGACTGTAGACCACTAACAGTGGTGGAAGATAGGGGGTTAGAAAATGTGCAACAGTTAGCGTCAGGTGATCCAACTTTTCAACTGCCGTGCCGAGAGACTATTTCAAGTAAAATTCAACAGCTTTATGACACTGAAAAGCAAGCAAAATTAGATGCATTACAGAAAGCGGACTTTGTGGCTCTTATTGGGGATCATTGGCCTTCCGTGACCGTTAGTAATTTTAATTACATCTAATTACAAAATGTTCAATGATCATACTGTTTTAGCCTAATGTACAAAATTATTTTGGCTAAGGTTACTCAGAGTTTAAAGGTGAAGCTGGTCAAATTAACTTTTATATATATATCTATACTAATAAAAGGCAAAGCGCTCACTCACTCACTCACTCACTCACTAACTCACTCACTCACTCACTCACTCACTGACTCATCACTAATTCTCCAACTTCCCGTGTGGGTGGAAGGCTGAAATTTGGCAGGTTCATTCCTTACAGCTTCCTTACAAAAGTTGGGCAGGTTTTATATCGAAATTCTATGCATAATGGTCATAACTGGAAGCTGTTTTTCTCCATTTACTGTAATGGAGATAAGCTTCAACGCCGTGGGGGCGGAGTTTCGTGTGACATCATCACGCCTCCCACGTAATCACGCAGTATATAGAAAACCAGGAAGACCTCAAAAAAGCGCTGAAGAAAACATGCATTATATAATTGAGAAGGCAGCGAAACAATAAGAAGCGAGCGAGTGACATATACAACCATATTCATGACTTCTGCTACTTCGGAAACAAAGCACGATATAAACCTACACTTTAAATTAAGTTCATAGACAGGCTGCCGCTGGTGTTTGTAATTTAGTGCCTGCCCATATAAGGCCGTCCATCAACGGCAATCCAATAGCAAACTGCCACGGGTAAATATTCACGGGTGAAGGACTGTGTTTATGGAGAGGAAGATGAGATGGTCAGGGTGGTGTTTGACACAAACTCAGCGAAACTGCGAGAGAAAGTTTTAAGTGCCAGGACTAAGGTAACATTAAATACAGCTATGGACATAGCACGAGATGGCACCAGCACAGCTGGGAACCTTCGATGCATGTACACCGAGCGCTCACGTGAACTGCGCGAGTGCACAGATAAAAAGCAGCAGTTCCAAAGAGTGCTGAACAAAAACCGAATTACACAATTGAAAAGGCAGCAAAAAATATGAAGCATCTGATACATATAAGCATATTCATAAATCCAACTACTGCAGAAACAAAGCACACGTTGGAAAAAGTCAATGTCCCGCTAAAGGAAGACAGTGTAAAAAACCCGTGCATGCAGTGTGTCAGGTCTCAGATAAAGAAGAAGACGAGCTGTTTATTGATGCAGTAAGAAACGAATCGATGAATGAAACCTGTTATCTCTACAACGATTGACAAACACGGAATGTAACTTGAACACAACACATCCTACAAATACGAACCTGATTGAAAGAAATAATGATAATCAAATCCTTGATGACAGCAACACTCAGTAACACTCACAAAACAAATACTGTATATTGACAGTCATGTTACGTTATTTTTAAAATGTTCCCTTTTCTTTTTCTAGCTTTTTAACACACTACTTCTCCGCTGCGATACTCGGTATATATATATATATATATATATATATATATATATATATGTATATATATATATCCCGATCTACATACTCGAATAATGGATACTTTATTCGCCATCAATGATTGTTTTGGTAAAGCCATACTCAGTGTATTCATTAGATGAACGGTAAAAAAGTAAGAGCAAGGGGAGGATGACTTATTGAGGCATGCAGGCTGTAGTCGCGTCAACTCTATCTGAATTGCGCGATCACATTTGAAAAAATATATCTTTTCAAGTTCTATTTAGTCCATATGTGTCAAACTCAAGGGCAGCGGGCCACATCCGGCCCGGCGTGTAATTATATCCGGCCCGCGAGATCATTTTATATACTGTATTATTGTTATTAAAGCCCGGGTATATGAAGCGCTGGTAACACAATAAACTACAGATCCCACAATGCAGCGCTTCAGCTGCCTTACCGAACACTTAACGCGTTAATCAAGTCTACCTTATGATGCTGCAAGTTATTGCGAAGCTAGCTCACACGATGCTGAAGAGAAAAGTTGATTCTGAAAATAGAGCCTTTAAAACCGATGGGAGGCTGAGTATATGTTTACTGAACCCGTGTGTCTCATTTGTGGAGCTAATGTGGCTGTAATTACAGAATTTAATCTAAGACGGCACTATGAGACAAAACATCAGGTTAACCTGAATGCAATTCAGAAGATACAGAAAACAGCATAATTAAATAAGAATCTGACACTTCAGCGGACGTTTTAACCCGTGCACAATCACAAAGTGATTTCAAGTGAAGCTGCTTTTATGGGAGACACAAATGCACCAGTTCACCTTGCCCCACTTTCCCTGTTGCCAAGTAATGTTGAACCAAGTCGTCACTACGGTGTTCCCAAATCGCACTTTGCTGATAAACTGGCGCACTGCGCACTGAGTTTACGGCGCTTTGGTGACTTTGAAGAACAAAAGTCCGTCTACATGCGGCTCGAACCTTGTGCATGTTTGGTAGCACATATCTGTGTGAGAAGCTCTTCTCAGTGATAAAGACTAACAAAACAGCACACAGGAGTCGCCTCACTGATGAGCACCTGCAATCCATCCTGAGAATCTCCACAACACAGAACCTCACACCAAACAGAAACGAACCTGTGGCCAAAAAAAGATGCCAGGCGTCCAGCTTTAAAATGACATATGAGCAAAGACAACTGAATGATTTGATTTGTTATTGCTGAAAGGAACACATTTTATTTATAATTCCAGGTTTTGTTATGCAGCATGTTCATATTTGAATTTGTATGATTTTGACAGGATATATTTTTATGGAGAGCAAAATCTTTTGGGATATTTAAAATCTAAGTTTATTTTTTATATAAAATTACATAAGAGTAAAGAAATTTGAATGTTTGTTCTTTTAACGCGTTTACTTTATTTCTAACTTGTATAATTTAGACAGGATATATTTTTATGGAGAGCAAAATATTATAAGTTGTTTAAGGTTTGAGTTGATTTATTCACGAATAATATTCCTTTCTGTTTTTACCATTCTTACCAAAGATATTTCTGTCAACTAAATAAAAATTCCTTCTATTTAAAATTTAAATAGAACTTGAACAAATACGATAGTTCATGATATCCACGCAGACTTGCACGTAAGAGCGGGAGTCATCCGTTTTAACAAGCAGTGTATTGCACTGATACGAAATAGCTGTGTGTGTATATATGTAGATATGTATGTATTTGTGTGTGTATGTATGTAGATATGTATGTATATGTATATATATGTTTATATATGTGTGTGTGTATGTATATATATATATATATATATATGTATATATATGTTTATGTGTGTGTGTGTAAATATATATATATATATATATATATATATATATATATATATATATATATATATATATATATATATATGACAACAACACTCATCACTCACAACAGTGACAAAACAATTACATTGACAATCAGGTTACGTTATTTTCAAAATGTTTCCTTTTCTTTTTCATTGCTTCTTTAACACACTACTTCTCCGCTGCGAAGCGCGGGTATTTTGCTAGTATACTAATAAAAGGCAAAGCCCTCACTGACTCACTCACTCACTCACTCATCAGTAATTCTCCAACTTCCCGTGTAGGTAGAAGGCTGAAATTTGGCGGGCTTATTCCTTACAGCTTACTTACAAAAGTTGGGCAGGTTTCATTTCGAAATTCTACATGTAACGGTCATAAAGGTCGATAACAGTCAACAACGTCCGCCATGTTGAAGTTTCTTATTTATGGTCCCATCTTCACGAAATTTGGTAGGCAGCTTCCCTGATCTAACTGAAACCGATGTACATACTTATTTCGATGGTATGACGCCACTGTCGGCCGCCATATTGAACTTTCCAATGTCACTAATTCTCCAACTTCCCATGTAGGTAGAAGGCTGAAATTTGACAGGCTCATTCCTTACAGCTTACTTACAAAAGTTAAGCAGGTTTCATTTTGAAATTGTACGTGTAATGGTCATCTATCTATCTATCTATCTATCTATCTATCTATCTATCTATCTATCTATCTATCTATCTATCTATCTATCTATCTATCTATCTATCTATCTATCTATCTATCTATCTATCTATCTATCTATCTATCCTGGAACTACCAATAACAGAAGATGTAGAGATGTCCACTGTGCATCAATCTCTGCTTATTTGTAAGTTCTCTGTTTCTTCTTTTGCATATTCACATCAACAATATTTATTTATATAGCACATTTTCATACAAAATGTAGCTCAAAGTGCTTTACATAATGAAGAATAGAAAAATAAAAGACACAGTAAAAAAATAAAATAAGTCAACATTAATTAACATAGAATAAGAGTAAGGTCCAATGGCCAGGGTAGGCAGAAAAAACAAAAAAAACTCCAGATGGCTAGAGAAAAAAATAAAATCTGTAGGAATTCCAGACCATTAGGCTGCCCAGTCCTCTCTGCACTCCTGTCTCCTGCTCGTTCACTTCTATGATAAATAACTTCCTTGTGGACTTTATCTACACAAATATGTCAGCCTCTTAGCCCTCTAAACCAAATTATTACTGTTTATTAGTGTTTTGAACTCTGTTTGCTTGTTGCTATTGTAAGTGCCAGAGAAGGACCCTTGCTGAGAAGGGACGCTACAATAGAAGGAAAGAAATGGACTGGCATCCTGTCCATGATGGGTACAGGACCGTTACCCAGATGGAAGGGCAAGACAAAGAAGCAATAGAGGAAGGCTCCTTTTCCAGAATATGGTTGTCCCAACCCAACAGATCAATGATTCTCAATTTGGGGTCTGCGGTCCCTTGTTCACGTTGTATTTTAATAATATCATGGTCATATTCTAAAGCAAAATCTAAACCTTGAAAGTATGAAACCTTATACATGGAGTTCAGATTTTTGCCGGCAAAGAAAAAAGATGGACTCGATTGCCCCAAATGTGTTCTTTGTTAGAATTCTGTCAAAAGCCGTCTACAATGAAAAGACATCTAGAACAAAAGTACCCAACTGATGTTGGGAAACATGTTGACTTTTTCCATAGGAAAGCAGCACTTTCACACAGCAAGCAACAGTTTTAGAGTATGGCACAGCACTGATGGCATCGTATCACATTGCCCATGCGAAGAAAGCTCACATAGTTGGAGAAGATCTGACATTTATGGTAATTAAAGACATATAAGGTCAGTCCCAAACATTTTTAGATAACTATTATAAAACATGGTTAACTTCTTATATGGACATAATTTATTTTTATTCTTCAAAATACATTCCTCCTTGATCAATGCACTTGTTTGAACGTTCCCTCGGCTTCTTCATGCCCTCCAGGAAAGCAGTTTTTGAAATATTGCTAAGCTCCTGTGTCACTGCACACTGAATTTCGCCCACTGTTTAAAGATGCCACCCTTTAAAGGGAAATTTTAACTTGAGGGAGAGAAAGTAGTCGGCAGGTGCAAGATCTGGCAAGTAAGGTAGGTGGTGATGAACAACAATGTTCCTGAGCACCAGAAATTTCTTTACAATTGCAGCGTTATGAGATAGCGTGTTATCGTGATGAAGGAACAATTCATTGGACTGGAATTTGGCCATTGTAACTTGTCAAACAAAACAAAAACCAAAACAAGTTTGAATTCACAGACCACTGAGTGAAAACCATTGAATCCTGGTCACATGTTACATGAAGCATGATACTATGTAGTTACAGTGTCGGCCGGTAGATGTAATGCACATTAAAATAACTTGTCTAAAAACTTTTGGGGTTGCACCTTGCAGTTTGGGAATTTCTTGGTAAGGAAGCTGCCCATAAATTTGACACTGTCCCATTGTCAGACAACACTGTGTGTAGATAGATATCTGGCATGGTTGAGGATGTAGCAGACCAATTACTGGAACAGGTAAAAAAAAGAGCTCTTGGTTTGCATTGCAGTTGGACAAAAGCATAGCCGTAGCTATGGCAGCACAGCTTATTATCTACGTCAGATGTATTGGAGATGGAAAGTTTGTTGAGGAGCTTTTATTCTGCAAAGAAATTTAGAGAAATACAGCAGATCAGGACATTTTTCAAATGTTGGCAAATTTAATTGACTGATCTTATTTTGTGGGCGTTTGTACGGATGGCACCACTGCCATGACAGGCAAGTATAGTGGAATTGTTGTGTTAGTATAGGCGAAATCTCCAGATGCCATAAGTACACAGTGAATGCTTCCCAGGGAATAAATTGTTGTTAAGAGAATGGAGGATGAATTGTAACAAGCGCTTCATGATGTTATTAAATTTGTAAATAGCATCACTGTTCACCAAACATAGGCTGTTTACCAAATGGTGCAGTGACATTTGAGCCGACTGATGAATTCTGAGCTCTGGTGGCTGTCTTGTGGGGCAATTTTATAACAAGTGTTTGATCTCCGCAAAGAACTGCGTGAATTTTTCTCTTCTGAGAACTCCCAATTTGCTAGCTGTTTTGACAACCAGCTTGGCCAACGTATTTCAGCTTTATAAATAGCTTTGAATCAGAGCATGCAGAGCCACAATCACAGCATACTTAATTTGCAAAATAAAGTTTGTGCGTTTATACAAAAAAATCGGACTTTTTGGAGAAAGATCTAAATGAAGGAAATACTGTAATGTTCCAGACTCCTTCACCAGGAACTAGGAGCATCCAATGCACCTTCAGACATAACCCTGACTATAATATTGTCACACATGACACACGTGAAGAAATTCTTTAGCGACTATTTCCCAGATGTGGACAATTATCATTTAAACTGGATCAGTCCAGTTGAGTCCAGTACTGAATTAGATTGTCTTGGTTTGAGGTCATAAGAGGGATTAATTTAAATAGCCAATTATGGAAGTTTGAAAATGCAATTCTCTGCCATTTCCCTGTCCTAATTTTGGAGACGTCTCAGAAAAAAATACCTAGTATTGAGCGAAAAAGCCATGCAAAGCCTCTTACTATTTGCAGCAACATACCCGTGTGAGGCAAGTTATTCTTTATTGAAAGAACTGAAAACTAAAAAATGGAGAACGTCATAAATGTGAAAAGTGATTTAAGATTATCCCTAAGCTGGGTGCAACCCAGAGTGGACAAAATGTGTAAACATCTGGCACCCTTACCCTGCTGGGAAGCCCGTGTAATTGAAGGACTGGAGTAAAAGCATGCTCAGGGCATTATCCCCCCCAGATCACTAGATGGCAGCCCCCCCAAGGGGTTTCAGAAGTGCCTCGGACTGCCTCAGGGAACCATGGGAGATGTCCTGCTACTCAGCCTTTCTAGGTTCTGTGGATGTCTCCAGGGGGGGTGCTGAGGAGAGTGCAGAGCCCTACTTCGTTGGACTACCACCTCACCCAGAAGTGCTTCCTGGACCATGCTAATGAGCCACCAGAAGTACTCCAGAGTGCAGCTTAAAAGGAGCCAGCTGCCACTGCTCCAGGAGCCAGAGTCGGGAGGAAGGTGATAAAGCTTGCTGGAGGTGGAGTGGAGCGGGACAGAGGCAAACAGAGAGAGAGAGAAAAGAAGCAGGGAAAAGGCATTGCTGTGTGTGGTTTTTGTTGTACTGTGCTTGTGTGGGAAACACTTGGAGAAGAGTTTCCCAAAGCCAAAAAAACATGTATGTTGTGCTGGACTTGTGTCTGTGTCTGCTTCTGTCAGATTGGGAGCTGGAGTGCCCCCTGCCGGCCACAACATCCAAGCCCTAAAGTCTCACTTGGCCTAGGGTGAGTTTATTTATTTATAATGAGCAATCTGTCTTTTCCATAGCACTTTTCCAAAAGTGCTTTGTTTTATATTGTTTTGTTACATGCACTGTATTACAGACATGTGTGATATGTCATTTTTGGGATAGTGATAGCTAGGGAGTCCTGAGGATAAGGTAAGTCTCTTAGGGGGGCTCTAGATGACACCATCCCAGGACCTCGGTAACCACTGGCAGGGCAAGGTGTGAGTTGTAATGCCGTAAATCAGTCCTGCTGCATCCGACAGATGCTGCCAGTGGGTGCTGTAAAAATACATGATCCTTGTTTTCATTCATGATCCTCCTGCTTGACCTGAAAGTGCTTCCATCAGGCTATGTCCGACATAAACAAAGGCAGTCTAGACTGTTACAGGGAATCAGAGTCAGGAAAGAAGGAAGGAAGGCAAAGCTCACCAGAAGGTAGTGGATGGAGAGAGAAGAAAAGGAAGGAAAAAGAATTGTAATTGTATGGGGCGATTGCTGGAGAAACATTAATGAGGTGTTTTTCTAAAAGAAAACCTTTGTTTTGAACATGTGACTGTATTTATGTTGGTTGTACCCAGGGTTTGGAGTTTGGTGGCAGCTCCTATCTGTCACATATTCTATATATTTTGTTTTCAACAAAAGCTGGACTTTTCAAAAGTGACCAGTCAGCCATACCATGTTTATATTACTGTATAATTTAGCTAAACAAGTTGTTTAAATCAACAAAAATTGGACAAATGTCTTCCAAATGTTCAGTTCTTGTCTGAAAATAAAATGCAAAACATTGACAGATCCAACAGTTTTTGGAAAACAAAATCGCAAAGACATGCCTTTAGTATGTTTTCCTATGTGACTCAGCATTTTTCACTTAAAACACAATGAACTATATGTATTTATTTCTTTATCGAAACTCAGGATATTATTTACATGGTCCACTCCTCAAAAAAGTTCCTGTCCAAAATGAGACAAAGTGGTACCTTATCCTTCTCCATTAAGGGTCAGTGCTGGGGACTCTGCTATTTCTAATATATATAAATGATTTAGATAGGAATATAAGTAACAATCTGGTTAAGTTTGCAGATGATACCAAGATAGGTGACTTAGGAGATAATTTGGAATCCGTTATATCATTACAGAATTGTTGGCAGATAAAATTTAATGTCAGTGAATGTAAAGTATTACCTGTAGGAAATAAAAATGTTAGGTTAGAATACACAAGTGGAGGTCTGAAAATCGAGAGTACACCTTATGAAAAGGATTTAGGAGTCATAGTGGACTCATCATTATCAACTGGCAGACAGTGTTCAGAAGCCATTAAGAAGGCTAACAGACTGTCAGGTTATATAGCACGATCTGTGGAGTACAAGTCACAGGAGGTTCTCCTCAAGCTTTATAACACACTGGTGAGGCCTCATCTGGAGTACTGGGTGCAGTTTTGGTCTCCAGGCTACAATAAGGACATAGCAGCGCTAGAGAAGGTCCAGAGAAGAGCGACTAGGCTGATTCAGGTCTACAGTGGATGAATTATGAGGAAAGATTAAAAGAGCTGAGTCTTTACAGTTTAAGGAGAAGAAGATTAAGAGGAGACATGATTGAAGTGTTTAAAATTATGAAGGGAATTAGTCCAGTGGCTTGAGACTGTGACTTTAAAATGAGTTCATCGCATTTTCCGCAGTTCACCGTTCACCATTTTTCGCAGTTCACCGTTGGAAACTTGTTAAGGGTAAATTTTGCACAAACATAAACACTTGGAATAAGTGACCAAGTAGTGTGGTAGACAGGAAGACTTTAGGGACTTTCAAAACTCGATTTGATGTTTTTTTAGAATTAAATGGATAGGACTGATAAGGTTTGCTGGGCTGAATGGACTGTTCTCATCTAGATTGTTCTAATATTTCTAATGTTTTAAAGACCGTGGTCACAAATCACAATATCACATTGTTATTTTTCAACTCTGGTAACAAACAGAGAAGCTTATTTAAAATTTGTTTTGTGAATTTCACTGGATCCAAACATGTCTTTGCATACTGCTTTATGCTCTAATTTGATGCAATTTACTTTTATTCACTATTTACAACCTGATAAGTAATAGACCACAGAGAGAATGATTTACTGATCACCTCATTTTCGAGGGAATCACAGATGGATGCTTAGTCAAATGATGACAATGGGCAGTTTGCTTGAAGCGTATCCAGAAAAGACATCCTAATCACACAACATCCTTACATCTTTGCTGATCTTACAATCAAACAGGACATTTGTAAGTTGTCAATTTCCACATGATGGACCCTAATAATTAGCACTTCTTTTTGCAACACAAGAATGATCCAGTAAAGAACTGCAAGTCTGTTTACACCGCAACAGGTCATACTCATACCACCCGAGAGACAATATGCATAATTTCGTTACTTTACACTCAAAATAAAACAGCAATGAGTCAGTAAGTGTCGATATATCAACATCTTACCTTTTTTATTGGTTTTAAATCACTAACAGGATGTACGTAGTGCCAGTTAGTTACCCAAATCAAATTAATACACATATGTAACATATATATGAATAGCATATGAGCACAAATGTTTACACAACATTATCATCATCTAAGCATTGTGCAGAAGCAATTGAATAGTAAAAAAAAAATCAAGGAACGTTATGCTCAAATTATATAATGCATTTGTAAGACCCATCTGGAGAGCTGTGTGCAGTTCTGCTCACCATGCTACAAGAAAGACAGAACAGCACTTGAAGCTGTGCACAGGAGAGCAACCAGGAGCATCCCAGAACTTAAGGACATGTCCTACTGTGACAGACTCAGAGAATTAAACCTGGTGAGTCTCGAGCAGAGTTGACTGTGTGGCAACCTAATCCAGTTCTTCAAAATTTTCAAAGGTGTTGATAAAGTACATCCAGCTGAATTCTTTCAACTAAATGGTAAATCACACCAGTGGAAATTAAGGGAAAGAGCATTTAGGACTGAAGTCAGGAAGTACTTCTTTACTCAAAGAGGTCTGGTAATCTAAAACAAGCTACCGAGACTTGAAGTTGAAGCAGAAACCTTCCCAGTCTTTAAAAAGTTTCTGGATATAATATTAGAAGAGCTTAGATATCAGCTAAACAAGCAGGCTTGATGGACTGAATGGTGTCCTCTCAGTTGTTAAATTTCTTAGGTTCTTACGGTCAGTCTTAGTCATATTCAAATTAAACAGCATCCAAAACCTTGTGACTCTTTTTTTTTTTTTGTAAGGCTTTGAATAGCCAGCCATCTTAAGCATTGGCTGTAAAGAGCTGCTTCTTGAAAAAAAAAACATTACATCTAATTCACCAATATAATGGAACTCATCCATAGTGGCTCTTTGAAAAAGTGAAATGGACTACATACCTTGTGTTTTCTCTCTGCCATTTCCCATTTGGACTTGTGTGCATAGTCTTAGAGATAAAGGTAACCCCGGGAAGTTTTTCTAATTAAGGCCTCCATAACAAGTCTAGAAATGACGAGTAGTCCATGCTGGTATTAGCTATTTAAAAGGGATGAAGTGATCAACAGGTGGTGACATCAAAGTCGGGAAAAGAGAAGTATCTTAAGTATATTAAGAAGAAGAAAGCAGACTGAAATTAAAAATGACATTGCCTCAATTTGGATTATTTGTTTATTTGGAAGAACATCTAGAGATGTATGTCTTGTATTTTATAAAAGGTTTATCTGGTCATGAAACAGAGCCAAAATGGTAATAATTTGAATGAGATGTAAAATCGAGGTTGTGACTCTCTCTGGTCATGAAAGACCCCTGGGCATCCATCAAAAGCAGTAAGGTGTACCCCACTAACTGAAGCAATCTGAGTACTGAGAAAAGTGCTATATTAATGTAAAGAATAATTAATATTATTATTTTACTTGGGAAATGTATTAGCTGTTCAATGAATATCCCCTACCAGCACCCATTAAGTCAACTGCAGACATGTTTTATTCATGTTTAATATAATGTGTTTGTTATGGAATAAATCATATGAAGTGCTTGTTCCTCTTGGTTATTATGTCTGAGGTTTTCTTACGTTGTGTAAAGTCTGTAGTTGTTCAATTGTGAGTTGCAGCCCAATTTGGGTTGTATGTTGCCTGATTTTGGGTCATACACAGTCGTGATTCACCATTGCATCCTAAGGAAAAAGGTCTGAGGAGTATCTTGCAACTGCCCAGTGTGGAGAGTTTAAACAATCAACTCCGCTATGACCTACAGCAGCGATCCTCCTAGAATGGATGACTGTCGGTGCCGATTCTGAATCGCTAAAACAATAAGAAGTTGTAAGACTGTATTGTTAAGAAACACTGGCCTAATGTGATTCCTGGCCAATAACAAAAGTTAGTTTTTATGAGGTGTAATGAAAATCCCAGGATATTTCTGTTGTTTAGAGATAGCTGTCTTTCACAGAAACATTTTGTAGCCACGTTTGTCCAAAATAAGCAAAATTCTGCAGCTTTAAGTTTACTTCGTAGAACAGTTCAGGCAATAGTGTGACGCGTGTTCAGATAATTCCACAATCCAAGTATCTTCGTTTTAAAAATTTTTAGTAAAATTCAAAGAAAACAGTTCACACAAAAATAGACAAAAAAATGATAATACTAGGAAAAGAAAAGTTCTTGTTTAAAGAAAGTTCTGTTTAAGGCTTAAATATCTTAAAGTCATACTTTCAAAATGTTCATTATCAAAACAATCAGAAAACTTTATGCCAATGATGTATTTTTAAACTAATCTAACAGTTCATTCTTCTAGAAAAGTAAGTCTATTTCTAAACTGACTTAATTAACACTCTTTTTACAAGAATAGCTAAAAAAGTTCTATTTCATGATAAGTTATAGGGGGTAAAAGACTACACCATAATCTAAGTAACAATGTGAAATGGATATTCTATTGAAATTAAGTGAGACACTTATGTGAACATTAACATTAACTTTCTAAGATTGGCTCTTACACATTTTCTCTATTTTTTGCTCATACAAAATATGTTTTATTAAAATCAGTTTCTCCCTTAGTGTTTGGTCTTATTTGGAGTTCAACCTTAGATTCCATACCAAAACACAAAGAATGTAAATATCCGAGATCAATTCTATTCTAGACAGTGTCACTGCAACCGAGTCACACACTGAACATCTGATTATTGTGTTTCTAGAAGGCAATCAGTCCAATTTCTCATCCAAGAGGAATAAGGCTCTAGGGAGGAACTAACCCTTGCTGTAGTATCAGTCCAACATTTCTAAAAAATTTTTTAAACCTTGCATGGCTTCACTACCAGATTTGCTTAAGCAGAACATCCACATCGAATTATCCTAATCACCAAAGCCAGTCTCCTTCTTAGAAACGCTTTATTAAACATAAAATTGATAGAGGTGGCCAAACAATATATGGGGCAGACTATTGAGAACTCTGGATAGATCAGTTTTTTACTAATTTGACAAAAAGCGATTTCTGCAAATAATGTTATGAGAAGTATTGAGTATGAAAGCACCTGGAGGAAAAGCATCCAAACAGTTCGCTTCTGGCTCTCACTGGATTGGCCCTTCATTCTCTGCATGTGTCGGATCAGGAAGTTGAAAATGGTGACACAAGATATTACTGTTGCAGTTAACGGGAAGGAGAACCAAAGAAGTCCAAAAAAGGCGACGAAGATCCAATTTGAGGAATTGTCAAGAGGGTTAATCTGTAAACTAGTGTAGTCGGAGATATTTAAATTTCCAGCAGATGTAGATTCATATGATCGGAAGGCAAGAGCAGAGAATGCAGAACCTAAAATAAGTCCAGTGATGAGGCCACAGATTACCACTCTGGGTGTGTTCTGCTTGAGTTTTAGGAAGAAGCCTTGATGACAAGAGAGAATTTTCAGACAGTACAAGAGGCAAAGTAAAGCTAAGAACCAAATGTTGCAGTACAGGGATTCACATGTGAAAAAAGTTAAAATCTTATTTGAACCTTTGTAAGCAATATAAATATCTGAAGAGGAGACGACAGTGTAGAGTGTGATCACAGAGAAAAAACAAAGTAGTGCATTAGTCATGACGACAGAGCCGACTGTCAGCTTCACATAAAGATTTTCACTCCTCTTTCCTCCTCCTTCATCTCTTCCTTGTAAGGTTAACATCAGACTGCAAAGGATTAACAGATTGCTCAGAATTCCAGCAACACATAATACTCCATAGAATATGCATGCGTCAAGGTTGAACATCATGGTGATATTGTGAGAGCTCATCATGCCACGAACACTCGGTACAAGCTATCTCTAATGCACTTTATTAGGTGACCTGACTTTATATAAATGCAACAATGCAAAATGGTATCAGACACCATGGCCACTTTGCATTTCCTTGGCAACTGAAATTCACATCAATTATACAAATTTGCATCATTTTTCCCTAATTTTCCTTTTTTTTTTTTAATTTGCAAATAAGTTGAAAGTGTTCACCATTCTATGGAAGGTAATTTTCCTCAGAGCACCTGTTGACCACTTGTATTATCGTGAGATTTGTGAGAGGTATCAGGAATGTTTATTGGATTCATCTACTCACACCATTGAAGATTAACACACACACAGAGGTATACACATATATACATACATACAATAGCTATCCTATCCAGACAAAGTCTCAAGTAGTGCCAATTGCCATTCGCACTACAATATTCTGCATAAGATTTTCCATATAGAGTTCCCTGTAACAAACATGTGGGTGCACGCGCGGTACACATAAAAGAGCAGATCTTTTGATTGTGTGCCACTTACTAACCAAATTATGACTTACTTTTACCACATGTCTTCTAATGATTGAGAAGCAACTTCAATAGCCTTGGTAATCCCTGTGAGTATGACCATGGCCATCAAAGTCACACATGGCACCCATTCATTATTTTAGTAACTCTAGATAAAAGACAAAGTATAGAAAATATAAAAAGCATTGTGGTATTTATTAATGTATAACAATACCAAACAGAAGAAAAGAGAAAATAAAATGGATAGCAAAGCCTGATATAGACAGTTTCAGAAAAGCTTATTGAAAATCAAAAGTGTCAAGGGGTTGATGTTGTCCTGGGTGATTTTTTGGTTTAGAGATCGGCATTGTTCAGTTAGGTTTTCTGACGATCTCATGTCTCTTGATCAATGACATTGCCCTTCTCTTGTTGTTTTTTTTCTTCCTTTTCTTTTCCATTTCCCTTAAGTTAAAATGCACACTTGTACACATTTGAGTGGCTAACTGATGACAAATGACTTTGATCAGAGTGTTTGATCTTTTAGGTAAAACCACACTGGTAGCGCTGCTGCCTCGCAGTTAGAAGACCCGGGTTCGCTTCCCGGGTCCTCCCTGTGTGGAGTTTGCATGTTCTCCCCGTGTCTGTGTGGGTTTCCTCCCACAGTCCAAAGACATGCAGGTTAGGTGGATTGGCAATTCTAAATTGGCCCTAGTGTGTGTTTGTGTGTCTCCTGCGGTGGGTTGGCACCGTTCCTGGGTTGACTGGGATTGGCTCCAGCAGGCCACAGGACCCTGTGTTTGAATTCAGTGGGTTGAAAGATGGATGGTTTCACTTTTTGAATTGAATTACTGGAATAAATTAAGTTTTCGATGATATTCTAATTTATTGAGATGCATCTGTATGTCTCTCTCTGGAGAAAAACTCTTAACATTTGCGTAACAATTTCAATTAACAATAATCCAATAATGTCCAAACTGACTCCTAATTTTTTTAAACAAATCAGTTCCTAATGATATAGTAAAACGAGTTCTGAAACGCATCAGAGCATTTTCCTATTTGCAAACAAATTAATATATTTTGTCAATGGTCTCTTAACAGTGTTTGTAATATCGTGCTCCTTCTAAAGTTGTATTCCACTGAAAGTCTTTACAAAATTGCAAGAGTGTGATGGTAAAGCCTAATACTTTTACTACAACACCTTTCAACGTTTTTTCTCTTTACCAAAACCTTGAAAACATTTTTGCACATTAATTTAATTTTCATGCAATGTGATCTCTTACTTGTAGAATTTTTAACACATAGTTTCTGAAATACCTGGGGTACTTGATGACTAATTTCATTTTAAAAGTTTGCAAGCCCACATTATAAAAACATATTGACTTGTTTTTTTTCATTAAAGACAAATGCTTAGGTTACATTGACAAATTAATTATACTAAATAAATTAACAGCTAACAATTTAATAAATTTTTTTCAGGAAGTTTCTGTAGAAGTTGACAAAAGCAATGCATATGACATATTATTTTAGACTTTCAAAATGCCTTTTACTCAGTCGTCACACACCAAAACATTAAGTCTGAAAACAGAAGCTGTAAGCATCAAAGGTGACCTACAAAACTGAATCTCAAGTTAATTAGCTGACAGAAGACAAAGAGTACAGATACAAAGAGAATGCTCTACATGGACTGAGGTCATCAATAGAGTCCCTTAGGGGTCTGTTTCCTAGGCCATTGCTTTGTTTTCAATTTTTACCCATGACATACATTTTGGTTAGAGCTGCTGATTACTCACTGCAAACGTGTGTGATTAACATTGTAAACATTTTTAATGTAACCCCTAAATGCATTAATTTAATCTGGTCAATTTGATCGCGCGTCACAGTTATCAAAGTCTATTAATAGTAGTAGTGGGTAACTGGCACTTCATCATTTCCTGTATTGGTTCTTGATAATGAACCTCATTCACACACACCATCTGAGTTGTCACTCATCCCTTATAAAATGGGACTGTACCGTACCGGAACACAAAAAGCTTTTGAATCAATAAGAGACACAATTTAACCCATATTTTTACACACATTGTTTCATATACAGTACTAGCACTTCTAAGTGTGCAGAAAATAAAATACAATTAAAACCAAACTAGTTATACAAGCAAAGCAACATTTTCGTGTTGCACTAAAATTGCAGACAGACAAGCATTGCGCGCAGAGTGAGACTGAGCATCAGTGTCACCCTTGTCATTATGCTGTGTTCACACATTGAAGGTAAATAAAGATAAAAACTAAACAATATAGTGGCACACTATACTATCCAGAACAAGACTGTACATGCAGTGATGTAGCAAGTCCACCTGAGAAATGTAAGAGGCTGTCAAGCTACAGGTCTGAGCGGCAGACAGAATGATCAGACCTCTCCTTGGTGATGAATATGCTTTTGAACATTTTTGGTCGTGTATGGAGGGAAATCGGAACTGAAACAACACATTGCATGTGCTATCCAAATCCGAGCAGACTCACTCAATTCTTTATACATCATTTAGACTTCCCCCACAGCAGGTATGCTGTTGTTGTTTAAATAGTTCTATGTTGCCTACTGTAGCCTACATTAACCTTTGTTATACTGTAACCAATAACATCCATCCATCCATCCATTATGCAACCCGCTATATCCTAACTACAGGGTCACGGGATTTGCTGGAGCCAATCCCAGCCAACACAGGGCACAAGGAAGAAAACAAACCCCAGACAGGGTGCCAGCCCACCACAGGGCAAACACACACACCAAGCACACACTAGGGATAATTTAGAATCACCAATGCACCATCACCTGGGTTTATTATCTGGGGATATCATCTTAATGCACTAAAATTGATGAAGATTATATATATATATATATATATATATATATATATATATATATATAGTGCAAAATTCTTTTCTTTTCTTTTTTTTTCTTTTTCCTCTTTTAAAGACTATATTGGTAACAGATATCTCTATCTTTTAACCTTAAAGCACCACTGCATGGGGGCTTGATGTGCTTTGGGCGTGCTCTGTCTCTGGGTATGTCAGAGGACTGGGACTGCATGAAGTGGGTTTTAGCCTCACCTGGGGAGGCAAAAGGGAGGGTGGGGGTTAAGGGGAAGAGAAAGAGAGCAGGCTTGATCTATATCTAATCTATCATCTCAATCTTTATAATTATAACTATCAACGTAATAATAAGCTGCATGGCAACAACTCTTGAGGGAATAGGAAATTAAGACCTAAACTATTTCACTTCCAGTTAAGACTATAATATGACACCAAAAACTCAGAATCAGTGTCTCCATGATGGGACAGTTAACTCGTAAGCTGGAATGTTAAAGGCCTGAATCACGAATTAAAGAGAAAGAAAGTACTTTCTCACCTAACAGGTCTAAATGCTAAAATAGTATTTTTACAGGAAACCCACTTACTAAGTAAGGATCAGTTCCGGCTGCAAAAGACTGGACTGGCCAAATGTTCCATTCTAGTTTTACAAAGAAAACTAGAGGGGTGGGAATTCTCATACATAGAACAGTACCATTTGTAGCATCAGATGTAGTATTGGATCCTGAAGGGAGATATGTGATGGTCATGGGAGACTTATCTAACTGTAAAATGATTTTGATAAATGTTTATGCACCTAATGTTGATGATAAGGAATTTATACAAAATTTATTTGCATCCATTCCCAATCTGAACACTCATAAACTTATAATGGCTGGGGACTTTAATTGTGTTCTAAATCCACTTTTAGATAAGACTTCCTCCACAGGGGAGCGGCAACTAACACCGCAAAGATAATTACAAAGTTTATAACTGATCACAACTTATCAGATCCCTGGAGGTTTTAAACCCAAATTCAAGAACATATTCTTTCTACTCACCAGTACATCATTGCTACTCAAGGATTGATTACTTCTTTATAGATAATAACTTCTTGCCTAAGATTAAATCTTGTAAATACGATGCTATTGTTATTTCAGACCATGCTCCGATGATCTTGGAGCTGAAATTACTAAGCCCCATACACTCACCCGCAGATGGCGTCTCAATCCGCTTCTATTAGCTGACGAGAATTGTACTGAATTTATATCCAAACAAATTGAATTCTTTCTAGAGACAAATACATCCCCTGAGATCTCTGCAGGAATACTCTGGGAAACTCTTAAGGCCTTCTTAAGAGGACAGATTATCTCATATCTTTCCCACAGAAATAAATCCGAGCGAAGAAAGTAGCAGAGATAAAAGCGAAATTACTAAAATAGATGAAGAACATGCCAGACTACCAAGCGAGACTCTACATAAGAGGAGGCAGGCTCTACATTCAGAATTAAACCTCTTGACAACTAAAGAAACCGAACAACTAATTTACAAATCCAGACATCATTATTATGAACATGGAGAAAGCTAATAAGCTTTTAGCGCAACAAATTCACAAGCAAGATGTGCATAGCAATCTCGTAATTACTAACACGAACGGAGATAAAATCATCGAACACAAAAATATAATGTACACTTTTAGAGACTACTATAAATCCCTATATACTACTGAGTTTAAAGAAGACAATATACAATCTAATGCATTTCTGGATAAATTACAGATACCACAAATTGACGCTATTAGTGTGGAGGAGCTCGATAAACCTCTGTCATTATCAGAATTACTGGATGCTATAAAGTCACTCCAAGGTGGAAAAGCAGCAGGCCCTGATGGCTACCCTGCAGAGGTTTACAAGAAATTCTCCGCTCAGCTAGCTCCCTCCTATTAGCAACATTTACAGAAGCCAGAGATAACCAATCTCTTCCACAAACCTTTCGCCAAGCACTAATCACTGTCTTTCCAAAACAAAATAAGGACTTATTACAATGTGCATCATACAGACCAATTTCACTTCTGAATAACGACGTTAAAATACTCTCTAAAATCATAGCTAGAAGGATGGAGAAAGTGCTCCCCTCAGTAATATCACAAGACCAAACTGGATTTATTAGGGGCCGACACTTATCTTCAAATCTTGACGCCTGTTTAATGTAATATACTCACCAACTAAATCAAACACCCCAGAAATATTATTATCATTGGATGCAGAAAAAGCATTCGACATGATTGAATGGAAATACCTTTTACTATTTTGGAGAAGTTTGGGTTTGGCCCGAACATTTGTGCATGGATTAAATTACTGTATACTAACCCAGAAGCTTCAGTTTGCATCAATAACATTTGCTCAGACTACTTTAAACTAGAGCGTGGCACAAGACAAGGATGCCCTTTGTCACCACTGCTGTTTGCAATTGCCATTGAACCACTGGCAATACATTGTCGAAATACTGATCAGATAAAGGGGATTAGCAGAGAAGGACTGGAACAGAAAATCTCATTATATGCAGATGACATGGTACTGTATATATCGGACCCAGAAAATTCTGTGCCTGCAGTCTTAGCAGCACTCACAGAATTTCAAAAGCTCTCTGGTCTCAGAATTAATCTGAATAAAAGTGTACTCTTTCCGGTGAATTCGCAAGCATATAATATTAGATTAGACACCCTTCCTTTTATCATTGCAGAACAGTTTAAATACCTCGGGGTAAACATCACAAGTAAACATAAAGCTCTTTATCAACAAAATTTGTCGTCTGCATGGAAAAAATTAAACAAGACTTGCATAGATGGTCAACCCTTCATCTCACACTAGCTGGAAGAATTAACACTGTTAAGATGAATATTCTTCCTAAGCTCCTTTTTATTTCAAAACATACCAATATACATTAATAAATCGTTCTTTAAGCAATTAGATTCAACAATAACCTCATTTATTTGGAATTCTAAACATCCACGCATCAAAAGAGCGACCCTACAAAGACAAAAGGCAGAAGGCGGCATGGCTCTACCTAACTTCCAGTTTTATTACTGGGCGCAAATATACAGTCGATAAGAACCTGGACACAAATAGAAGAACATACACAGGCATGGACCGCAATAGAAGTAAAATCCTGCAGTACTTCTTTGTATTCCTTGCTTTGTGCTCCAATAAACACACGTTATCGGCAATACACTAATAACCCAATTGTGCTCCACTCACTTAGAATCTGGAACCAATGTAGAAAGCATTTTAAGACGGAGAAGCTTCTTTCTGTGGCACCCTGCAAAAGAACCACCTCTTTCAACCCTCACAAACATATGCAGTTTTAATATCTGGAAAAATTTGGAATTAACTTGCTTAGAGATCTTTATATAGACAACGTCTTTGCATCCTATGAACAATTACATTCCAAATTTAACATTCCAGCTACAAATTTCTTTCACTATCTTCAAATCAGGAACTTTGTTAAACAGAACCTTCCAGATTTTCCTCATCTTGCACCCTCATCCACGCTGGAAAAATTATTGCTCAATTTCAAGGAGTTAGACTCCATCTCTACAATATATAAAATCCTTTTACAATCCCTTCCTTTCAAAGATCCAAGAGGACACTGGGAAAATGACCTCTCAATTAATATATCAGAAAAGGAGTGGAAAGTAGCAATGCAGAGAATTCACTCAAGCTCCATATGCAAAGCATACAATTATACAACTCAAAATTATATATCGAGCACATCTGTCTCGACTAAAACTCTCCAAAATGTTTCCAGGGCATGATCCAACCTGCGAACGTTGCAACCAAGCCCCAGCCTCACTAGGTCACATGTTCTGGGCCTGCTCCAAATTAACATTATTCTGGACAAAAATTTTAATTACCTCTCAGACAGTCTTGGACTCACAATCCCTCCTAACCCATTAACAGCTGTGTTTGGGGTTCTTCCAGAGGGTCTTAAAGTGGAGAAAGACAAACAAATTGTGATTGCATTCACTACACTGTTGGCACGCAGACTTATTCTGATAAACTGGAAGAACCCAAACTCTCCTCTTTTAAGTCAGTGGGAAACTGATGTGTTATATTATTTAAAATTGGAAAAAATCAAATACTCAGTTAGAGGATCTGTGCAGACTTTTTTCAAAACATGGCAGGATCTAATCAGTAATATTTTGAAATGATTTTATAAAGCACAGAGAATTTGTTGATTTAGGTATTTTTAAAAGCCTTAAATTTTACACCGTTTGGCTTGCTCTCTCTCTCAAGGGTGGGGATCGATCTGTTCTTAGCATAATTCTTTTTTTTTGTAAAACTTGATTGCTATGTATTGATTGTAATAAAATTAATAAATAAAAAAAAAAAAAAAAAAGAATCACCAATGCACCTAACCTGCATGTCTTTGGACTGTGGGAGAAAACTGGAGTATTTAGAGGAAACCCACACAGGGAGGACATGGGAAGCGAACCCAGGTCTCCTAACTGTGAGGCAGCAGCGCTACCCACCATGCCACCCATAACCAATAACACTAGGCAATAATCAGTGCAAATTAGTCATGTTAATATCCATTTGGGCAGAAAGTTAAGATAGTTAGACTTATTTTATATTTACATTTACATTTATTTGTTTAGCAGACACTTTTATCCAAGGCAACTTACAAAGGAGATGAACTTAATTGAGTAACATCAGACTGTTTTAGTCTGTTTTGTAGTGTAGCAGGACAGGCTACAATAATTAATCACCACAAGTGAAGAGCTATAAAGCTTGTATTACAAAAAAGATATCAATTAACAATATGACAGATATACATGTAGCAAAAAACATTCATTAACAATTTGACAGCTATTTACAGAAGAGGAGAGTTTTCAATCACTTCTTGAAAACATTGAGAAAGTCAGCAGATCAGATGGAGGTGGGCAGCTCATTCCACCAACTAGGAGCTGCATACGAAAAGAGGTCCATATTGAGATTTGATACCCCACCAGATGTTGTCCACTGGCAGACCTAAGTGGATGAGAAAAAGCATAGCACCTCACCAGTTCCTCCACATACACAGTTGCTGACGCATTGACTATTCTGTAAGCAAAGCACCAAGGATTTGAAATTAATATGTGCTGTTACAAAGAGCCAATGTAGTGACTTGAAGAGAGGAGTGACACGTGCCCATGTCAGTTGGATGAACACAAGATGGGTCACTGCATTTTGGGCCATCTGTAGTGGCTTGATAGCACATGCAGGTTCTCCTGCTAGTTGTGAGTTGCAGTAATCAGACGTGACAAGACTAAACCCTGGACCAGAAGATCTGCTGTATATTCAGTCAGATAAGGTGTGATTTTCTGGATGTTATACAGATTCATAAATTATACATTCTATGACAAAGTGCAATTTAAAACATCAAAATAAATCACTTTATCAGGTACATATTTAAACATTTTAGTAACACTTTAGTTAAGGTGAAACAAATCCGATTAGCCACGCTCAACATCGGCACCCTGACTGGCCGAACCGATGGAACTGGATGACGTTCTCAAGACCCATCGCATCGACATCGCATGCACCCAGGAAACCAAGTGGGCTGGATCTAAAGCTAAGGACATTGGCGAGGGCTGCAAGATCTACTACCACAGCGAAAGTCAAATAAAAATGGTGTTATGTCACCGTCAGCAAGAGGCTTTAAGATAATGCATCACTGATCGGCTGCTCTCCAACAAGGTTGACTTCAACAGCCATCTTTCGATACTTCTCATGCTACGTGACCCAGGCATGTTGCCCGCACCACGAGAAACAAGAATTTTGGGAGAGCATCGATACGCATCTACTATCAGTTCCTCCGGACTCATCGGTGGTTACCTCAATGGCCATGTAGGATCAACGCGAGACAGTTACCCGCAGTGTCACAGTGGGCAATGCTATGGCACACAATGATGACAGCTGCCGCATCATCGACTGCGCAGAAGCACATTACCTTGTCATCACCAACACCTACTTCAGGAAACGGCCAGCCCACCAGATCACCTACAATGGTGGTGGACGGATGTCCCAAATTGACTACTGGCTGCTCTGACAAAATGATATCAAACTGATGATAGATGCCAAAAGCATCCCTTCGGATAACATTGCCTACCAACACTGCCTCCTTGTCCTTGACTTCCAGCTCAACCTTGGATGGCAAGGATTCAAAAGCATCAACTGGTGGAAACTCCCTGAGCACAAGAGAGAGCTGGAAGCTGCACTTGACATGCTTTCTGTCGACCCCAGCCAACCAGTAGAGGTCCTCTGGGACAACATCGCGGACCGCATCCACACCATCATAGCTAAAACTTTTGGAAAGACTAAGCTTGGGAAGCGATTCATCGATTAACAAGTCTGGTAGCGGAGTGAAGTTGTGCAAGCCATGATTAAGGAGAAGAAGGCAGGCCATGCGTCTCAACACCAACCCTCAGCAGTACAAGAACCTCAAGTCTGCAGCAAAGCAAGATGTCACAACAACCAAGGCCTATCACTATGCGGAGCTGTATGAACAACTACTTCTCCATGATCACCAATGAGGAGTTCCCCCACCCGCTGATACAAAGCGCTAAATGCATCCTTCAACCCGTCCCACCAATCCCGATGGCAGTAGTCCAACATGTGATTCACAAGAGGAATAATGGGAAGACAAATGGTACTGACGACATCCCAGCTGAGGTCTGGAAGATGCTAGGACAGCGTGAAGAAAATGCAGCGCCTCAAGCCTGAACCACGTCAACAAGTGCACCAACTATCAACCGATCCATTTCCTCTGCCATTTATTTTGCCACTCCATGAAGATTTTTGAGCATGTCATCGATAGCTGCTTCTGTCACATTGTCAGCATCATGCCCAATCAGTGTGGCTTTGTGAAGGGAAGTGGGACAACAGATGCTATCCACACCGCTAGGATGCTTATGGAGAAGCACCAAGAGAAGAATAAGCCAATCCACATAGCTTTACTTGATATGCACAAAGTGTTCGATTGTGTCCCTCATGAGCTGATCTGGCATGTGCTTCAGTCCCATGGTGTCCCTGAAGTGTTTGTCCATTGGATGCAGCTCCTTTACCAAGACTCCACCAGCGTCATGTATTGTTCTGCTGAACTCTCGGCCCCTTTCCCAATCCGAATGGGCATCCACCAGGGATCTCGCCCCTGCTCTTCATCCCCAGCATGGAAACGGAGATTTGGGACATCCAAGCACCACATCCATGAATGCTCCTATACGCTAATAGTGTCTTCTTGGCCAAAGTGGAAACACAAGATTCTCCAAGAGCAAATGCAGCAGTGGGCCAACAAATTGGCAGAAAATAGGCTGCAGAATGTCAAGAAGATGGAGTACATGGAGTGTGGAATGTAGACGGATGGAACCATCCAAATCAATGGCCAGGACCTCAACAAAGTCCGCCAGTTCAAATACCCTGGCTCCCATGTCCATGTCAATGGCGAGACGCTGCCTGATGCCTGCGCTCTTGTCAATACCGCCTTGTTGAATTAGAATGCTGGCTGGCCACCAAGCATGAACAAGTCTTGCATGTCATGGAGATGTGCATGCTCTGGTGGGGGCTTGGCCTTACGCGGATCAACTACATCACAAATGAAGAAGTGAGAAGAATAACAGGTGTGGTGCCAATACAAGAGAAAATGCAGGAGGCCGCATGCACTGGTATGGCCACATCATGCACAGCAGCGAGCAGTCAGTGGTTAAGATAGTGGATGCCAGTCCCGAGGATGACCCAGAAAACAGTGGCTTGATCAACTTCAAGAAGATATGTGACTCACACACTCCTATCCTGATGACACCTTCGATTGAAAGAAGTGGAAATCGACATGCAAAAAAGTGGACCATGAACCAACACAGGATAAACATTAAGAAAGAACAAGTAACACTTTATTTAAGGTACTGAAAAAATGCAGCTACTACTCATTTACTCTTACATAAGACGACCTTAACAAAGGCTTCCTTTGGTCTTCATAGCACTTATAAAACATCAGTACATTGGTTGTTAGACACATAATGTTTATCAATGTATTGCTATTATTCTGCTAAATATGTAATATCGAGAAAAATGCATTTCAGTTAAGCAGAGCATTCCAAACTCACGTTTTGTTAGTCGGTTGCATTGCAGAAAAAAACACTTTACTGTTGCTTTATCTTATGAAGACCCAAAGAAGTGTCTATAAATGCTTATTACATAACAGTAAATGAGTAACAGATATATTTTTGCAGTATCCAAACTAAAACAAAAAAAAAATAGGATCACCGTAGGACCCCTCAAGACAAAACAAATACCTAACATACACACATTTTCCACATTTTCAATTTAATTAATGACTTCTCCTCTCAAGATGATAGCTGCGGAGTTGACTTGTGTGTATCATAAAGTTAAGCATGACCTAAGCTATAGTAGTGCTAATCATATACAAAAGCTGAATCATGCCTTTATGTTTCGGTTTTTTAATATTTAATTGTTTGTGTAATTGTTAGTGTTTTTGGTATGTTGTCTTGCAACACAGGATGTCAAACGTATGTATTGGTTTTATCAAATACTAGCCACGGTACCTGTTGCAGAAAAGTAATAGAATAATTAAAAAAATGTTTGCTATCTCTTGCCTTACGTGTTCCTTCAGCACCTTCCCTCCATATTCGTGCATGTGTGTGTGAATGTCTCTGCACCAGCGCTCCATCACTTGAGCGGATTACTTTAAAGACTGCAACTCATGCTCTTTCATCATTTATGAGGCACCATTCTCACTTCCTGTCTGGTCTTTAAAGGTGACTCTCTCTAAGTGGCTCATAGGCCTTTACTCCTCTTTGTGAGTCTCACACTTGCACTTCCTTTTTCATCCCATCCCCAAACCTATACTGACCAATCACACTAAAGCCAAACTGACCAATCCCATTGCTCAGAGAAACAGAAGACATAGAACTTAGCATTTTATTATATTTATGGATTATAGTAACCTTTGGGATGTTTGGTGGTTGTTTGGTGTTGTTTCTGTTATACAAATCTGTTCAATAAACTAACTGGAATTTTCTAATAGGCTTAAGCAAGTGATTATTAAAACTGTTTTGTATTAGGATGTAATCATTAAATTATTTCTGCCTTATAGGAAAAAATGCATATCTTTCAAGGAAACATGATAAATTGAGATTAATATGCAGTTCATTTTGATTAAAAATTCTATTTGTGAAATTAATCATGATTAAATTTTTATTTGAACAGCCAACCTAATTTTGGTATAGTTGGTAAAGTTGAGAAATTGTTAGATAATACTAATAATGGATGAATGGCAGACACTGAGGAGCAGCAAAAACAATTCAGAAAAATCTGGATGAGCTTTAGAACTGGGTGAACACTTAAAAAATGTAGTTTAATGTAAAAACATGCAAAGTGCTACACCTGGGCAAAAGGAACAGCAATTATAAATACAAGACGGCAGACACTGTCATACCAGAAGCAACATCTGAAAAGAATTTACAGGTATATGTTGATGCAACATTTTTATTATATTCTAGCTGCGTAGGCCCGTGCTGTAAAAAGCCTGGGGTCCTAGAAACTATTGAAATGATCAGAAAAAAAACTGAGACGTAGAGATGTCAGGTAATTTAAAGGAACTACTGGGTGTCTTTCTCCCAGGTTTCGTTTTGCCGATGTGGTCGTCTTGCTTGTGTAAGAGATTCTCTCTTTTTTCGATAGTTTTACTTTAGCAACAGAGTCGCTTTCTTCTTCGGACTCATTAACTTGGGGCCTCCTTGCCAGCTCTCTGAGCTTCATGTTGTAGTAGCCTCGCACTTCAGGGCTGGACAGACAGACACACACACTTCCACCTATAGATGTTTAGTTTTCTGTATCCTCGGAGGAGGAGCCCTTACCCCGACTCCACCTGTCACTTCTGGTCTGGACAGACAGACACACACACCTCCATGCGTAGACGTTTATATGTAAGAAGAAATGTGCAGAAGCAATTAAAAAGAAAATACAATGTTGAACACAAATCAGGTGACACTATGTGAATCCTGAAGCTGAAGCAAAAAAGCCTGTGTTTTGCACGTTTTGAGCATAAGACTGGATAGCTGCCCTTAGGGAGACATGAATAATGGAAGATTTTTTGTTCATTTTTCTATGGATGATCGTTTGTTTTTTAAGATGTCCAACAAAGGCAGTAATTAAACTTTTTATAAAAAAGGCAATAATTAAAAGTGCAGAACATAGAGACCCCTGAAAGAAAAGCATTTGAACAGTCTGCTTCTGGCTGTCATTAGAACAACTCTTTATTCTGTGCATGTGCTGACTCAGGAAGCTGATGATGCTGACACAAGATATGGCGATAACAGTTAGAGGGAATGAAACCCAAAGAACAATACATTGATAAAATTTATGTGTCTAAATGTAATACAATTAAACATATTTTGGTAAGGTATAGTGGGTGAACTTCTTTTTCCAATCTGTATTTTTATTTCATGTTTTCTTCCTTTTAGCCCAAAAGGTTTTTCTTTTGAATTATTTTCTAGACATGTGAACTGTCCTCACAGGTGGCGCAGTGGTAGTGATGCTGCTTTGCAGTAAGGAGCCTGTGGAAGATTGCGGGTTTGCTTTTCAGTTCCTCCCTGTGTTAATAACACCTTGAGTACTGAGAAAAATGCTATATAAATGTAATTTATATTACATTTATTATATTGTGGTCTTGGTGAAGTTCCTTCATATAAAAAAATAAATAATCGCTGTTTTAGAGATGGTATTTTAATTTCCTTATGTGGTTTAAAAATAACCAAACAGATAACTCACAATATTCTTCAATATATAAGTAATTTGACATTTATAAACTGTTACTAACCCACCCCTATTCTGCATCTCTTTTCGGCACTTAGTGCCATTGCTCTACTACGAAGTTGTTTACTTGTCATAAAAAAGTTATCTCAGATAATAGAGCACTGAAATCATCTGGTAGAAGGGTCCTTTCATCTGATTGGTCAGCCCAGGACTGACTCAGCTGTAGAATGACCAATAGGTGCGAGACAGCTTCTCGGATTAAGTCTGGCTTGTCTGATTCCTTTTCTACAATCTACAAGATGTTGTTGCCTTTCATTTATATTAAATAGTTTCTACTTTTTGATGTATTTCAACAACTCTGTATCCTTGCATGTAATTGTTCTGTATGTACTGTAATCAGTGGTGTAACCTTATTCTTTTATTTTGCCTTGTAGTTTATACTGTTGTGTTGTATTTCTGTGGTGGTCAAAATAGATTGGTCATCCTGCTCTGTGAAGAGGACTATTTGTGCCGCTTTGTGTGTTGTATCTACCCGATGTTTGACACCCATTGCATGTCCAAAGGGGGTCTCTTTATGTATTGCCTTTCCAAAGATTACTTCCATTTTTTTCCTACAAGGATATTTTTTGGTTTCAACTAGTATTCTTAGGAAGTCAAGCCTGGGGGTGTCAAAAACAAGGTCTGTTAAAGCCTGATTAGATAGATAGATAGATAGATAGATAGATAGATAGATAGATAGATAGATAGATAGATAGATAGATAGATAGATAGATACTTTATTAATCCCAAGTAGAAATTCACATAATACAGCAACAGCATATTGATACAAGAAACAATATTACATTAAAGAGTAATACAAATTCAGGTAAAAACAGACAATAACTTTGAATAATTTTAAAGTTTACCCCCCGAGGTGGAACTGAAGAGTCGCATAGTGGGGAGGAACAATCTCCTCAGTCTCTCAGTGGAGCAGGACATTGACAGCAGTCTGTCGCTGAAGCTGGTCCTCTGTCTGGAGATGATCCTGTTCAGTTGATGCAGTGGATTCTCCATGATTGACAGGAGCCTGCTCAGTGCAGACCCGCAGTTCCCGTGACACACATACTGAGGTCTGTCTGTAAGATAGTCCACGATCCTTGCTACCAGGTGTGATGTGATTTTGGGCTGAACAAGAAATTAATTGTTATTATTGATGTTGACTTAAGGAGTTCTTTTTGGGTTTATTTCACATACTGTATTGATTGCTTCTTCTAGCATGTTGATTTTCTTTTAAGTTTTATAAACAAAATATTGATCTAAAAAAAACTGTGGGTACCTTCACGGTTGCAAAATATTCTTATTTTCATACCCCTTCACTGCCATATCCTCAAAGAGAGTGTCTTAATAGGTGATGGCTTTCTTTCTTATCAATTAACTCTTGATTTCTTTCTCTCACTGTCTGTCATTCTCAGGTCTGGTACACCAGTATTTGGATTTTTCATGTAGATTCTAGGCTGTAGTGTTGTTGTTGTTCGACACAGTTGCAGGCTCTTAGTGGTATGGCGTAGGGCATAGAATGGAAGGAGTGCCTTTTGGGTTTACTTCACATATTGATTGCTTCTTTTATAATGTTGATTTAAAAAAAAATACTAATAAAAAAAATCCATCCCCCCACCCCCCAATGACTGTAGGTAGCCTCAAGGGAGCAAAATATACTACTTTTTGTACCTCTTCACAGCTATGTGTTTCAAGGCATCATCCAGCCATTGTTTTAAACTCGTTTTTTTAAAAAAGCTTTTTTTTCTAATGTATTTTAAACACCACGATTTCACCTCTATTTTAATGAATTATTTATTTAACGACTTATTTTGATGCACTGCACTTTATTTTGGACAGTTTGATTTTGTTTGCTGTTTTGATAAAAGCACTTGGCACTTTTATGCACCATTCCCTTGCTTTGTTGTGCCTCACTGTGTAGCTCATCGGTGACATTACCAACGGTGTCAGGTTCGAGAGCTCCCAGAAGGAAGATGGGAACATGGAGTGAACCCGCATCATTACAGTGATCCTCATTTTAAAATGGGAGATGACCTTCAAGTCTCATCACTAAACTAGAAAGTTCAAGTTGCATGTCCACTTGCACACCTAAAGGTATAAGAACACTGCAGGGCCAATTGAACTAATTAACAGGAAAGAGACTTGCAGCAAACAACACAATGACAAGTTATTTTCTTCCATAAGTAAATGCATCAAGTGTATGAATGAAAATTGTAAAATAAATGCCTTAAGAAGACAAAGCTCATGGTTGTTGTAAACATTTTAATAACAATAAATTACATGAAAATATTCATAAATGTGGACAACAGTGATACCATAACGCCTTCTCAAAGAGCATCATTAGCTGTGATATCAACAACAAAGCAACTGCAAAGGTGTAACAAACTGAAAATGACACCACAATGACTTCACCAACTAAAATGCTAAAAACCAATAAAAATGTCAACTATTGAGACTAAACTGAGATTCATAACAGTGAAAATCAATGAAAGATGCATCATTGATTCCGATTTTTTTTTGTATGTGTTACTTTAAGAAAACCCACTAAAACCTCTTCAGAGGGTCTGGAGACAGTGCACTTATATTATCACACTTTGGATGTCTCACGTTGGGTTTCTTTCAAATTGAAGTTTTAGATCCCCGTCACAATACAGTAGCAGTACATTTTTAGTGTGCGCAGAACAGCTAGAAGATCCTCCATGAAGCTCCAGCTGTCATCAGTCAGTTCAAGGTTGTGAGCATTCAACAGTTTGGTGGTGTTCTGGTGTGGAAATTCTTCAATTTTTCAACTTTAAACTGTTTGTATTAAGTTTTAACTATTTTGCTTAAAATAACGAGGATGGCCTGAATTTACAGGACTATAATTACAGGCCTTGCAAGCATCCGTTTGTATTGTACTAGAAATTTGTGCATTTGTTCCAGTCAGTTTGTTTTCCAATGAGATTATGACCTAGGAATGGGAAATAAATACATATCACAGAATCTGTTTTAATTTAAGTATAACCTCCGAGCAGATAGATGATGTAGTAACTAGGAGTTACTGAAATAGTTTGCAGCTTGGGAAAGGAAGCAGGGTGCAGGTACTTACAAGATTCAACACTTTGATCAGGGTCATTTATCATCAGGACAAGTATATAATGTTATGCGTCCCAAAACATCATGTGTGCATTTTAACATAAATACGACTCGTCTGATGAGCCAGAAAGAATAAAAGGAAAGGAAGTAAAACAATAACAGAATGGTGATATCAGAGATCAAGAGGCAGGAGATCATCTGATCTGGACACCAGAAAACATAACTACGAACAACGCTGATCGCTGAACCAAAAGTTCCCACGACAACATCCACTCCTTGACACTTCTGATTATCAGAAAGCTTTTCTAAGACTGGTTTTAACCAGGATTTTGCTATTTTGCTTTCTGATACATTTTCTTTTATTTGGTATTGCTATACATTAATAAATATCAAGTTGAAATAAAGGGCGGCACGGTGGCGCAGTGGTAGCGCTGCTGCCTCGCAGTTAGGAGACCTGGGTTCGCTTCCCGGGTCCTCCCTGCGTGGAGTTTGCATGTTCTCCCCGTGTCTGCGTGGGTTTCCTCCGGGCGCTCCGGTTTCCTCCTACAATCCAGACATGCAGGTTAGGTGGATTGGCGCTTCTAAATTGGCCCTAGTGTGCGCTTGGTGTTTGTGTGTGTCCTGCAGTGGGTTGGCACCCTGCCCAGGATTGGTTCCTGCCTTGTGCCCTGTGTTGGCTGGGATTGGCTCCAGCAGACCCCCGTGACCCTGTATTTGGATTCAGCGGGTTAGAAAATGGATGGATGGAAGTTGAAATAATAAGAGGGTACCAAGTGTGAGTTAGATGGCTACTGTTCTATTCACAGAGTTTACAAAGGCTATTGTGGTTGCTCCTCAACAATTATAACAACTGCGGTAAAAACAAGACATTGTTTGATTAGAAAGTGTCACTTTTATGTGTGTTGCAATGGCACCTGTAGGTTTGTTAGAGCTGGTGATAGGAAATCCCTATATAGAGAATGCTATGTGGAAAATTGCGGAGTAATAATAATAATCTATATATATATAATTCACTAAGGGCATGCAAGACAGTGAGTACAAGCAAGACAGAGCCCCGCCCGCTAACTCTAAGACCATGGGATACGCTCGACAGAGCCCCGCCGGCCAACTCAAACCCTCCTACCGCATCATCAGATACGCACGACAGAGCCACGCACACCAACTGTAACCGTCCTCCTGAGTCCAGCGTCGCCCTAGAGGCACGCAACAACTCACCAAACACAGCCTCAGTCGCTTTCGTCTGTGCAAAAGTCCACATGCACCTCTGAGCCACGTTGACTTTACACCACACGCAAGACAGATAGCCACGATCGCCAACTCACAAAGCCCCGCCCACCAACTCTAACTAAGGGCAAGTAAGACAGAGAGCACACACAAGACAGAGAGCCCCGCCCACCAACTCTAAGACCATGGGATACGCATGGATATGCACGTCAAAATCTGTTGTTGTTTTTTCATCAGAAAACCCGGTTTCCACGTCTACCTGTATTAGTTTAAATGGCACTTTTACTACTCGCAGTATGGCGGACGCACTGACTTATCATGTCGACTGGGCAACACAGTGAATGCGGCATCTATCTATATATGTCTAAGTTTTCCGTAGCCTGCTACAGGAAGGAACTCTCTCGACCATTGGCATTGGTTTCGCTCCTTGCTATTTTTCTTATACTGCGACGGTGGATTCCTAAGCCTTTGTTATACTGAATTCCTTTCTCACCGTTTTCCGTTCCTATTCTTACACCGCCGTATGCTAAGTTTTATTTATGTAGGGCCTTTCATACGCTCAAGGACACTTTTTAATTCAATAAACACATTAACAAGACAATAGAAATTACATACAAGAAAATGAATTATACTCATTGAAGAGATGTGTTTTTAACAGGATTTTGTAATGAATAATAGATTTTTCCTCGCGAAGGCTGAGAGGAAGAGCATTCCAAATTTTAGGGGCTATCAAACTGCCACCCATAGTTACTAACATGTGTGACTGGCAATCGGCACCACTCGAGACTATGTCTGGATAGGATCAGTATTTGTACAAGTGTATATCTGTGTGTGTGTGTGTGTTAGTCTTCAAGGGCAAGAGTAGATGAACCCAATAAACATTTCTCATTAGTCTTATAAATTTCATGATAATCTTCTTCTTTTTCTTTCGGCTACTCCCGTTAGGGGTTGCCACAGCGGATCATGAAAATACAAGTGGAAATTCTTTTGACAGTGCTCCAGATACTGTCCATCTTTACTGAAATTGTGGCACAAAAAACTCATGCATAGAACTCCAATTTGTACAACAGTTCTGCACTACTCTGAGGTCAGGTAAGTGCTGAAGGAGCTGCTTCTGTTTCAGAGCATGCATGGAGGTTGCACAATGGTGAAAATGTGAAGCAAGATACTGACAGAAAGGTAACCACGTGATTTATGCTTGCTAGCCTGAAACAATCAATGATGGGCCAACTGTACAAAACAAGGATGTGATTCACATTTAAGGTGTTCATTACTGGCCAAGACCACATGGCGGGGATGGAGGGAATCTCTGGAGGGACTGATGCATGTGGGCAAGAATATGGAGTGATGCCACCCCACTCTGCTTATCCCCAGCATCCTTCCACCAGCCCAGTTCCTGTCCCTGGCACCTCCCAGTGAAATTCCAGGCAACAGTCTTGTCCTGAGGCAGGGATACAATTGAATGTCTGCACCTGTGGTCAGGAACTGATCATGGCAGAAATAGAAGAAAATTAAATTGAAATGCCAAAAGTTTGATTTTCAGCATTAGCTCCTGAAGCAGACAGACAGGCATCACTAGGAATTGTTGGGAGTGAAGTGGGCCAAACTGAACATCATGGACAGGCAGTTGGTGCTGGCAGTGGCATAGATTTAAAAGCCATTTTCTGTTGCAGTCCTACTGTGTAGTGAACAAGGTGAGTAATAGAAAATATTTGTGGCCCATGCCTTTGCTGCAGTCTGCTAGCTGTTTATGTTATGAAGATGAAGTCTGGTGAATCTATGCATTGAATTGCACACAGCTGCCTTATGCATCTCTGATTGTATGCTGGAATCTTTCAGTGCCATAATATCTCAGCGCTACTCAGGAGCTGCACAACAGGTGTCAGGTGTTGGTGGACCTGGACAGGTCTTTCTCCACCAGCTGCAGTAGTGCTACAATTTTAGCATTTGGCAACCTATATCTTTCCAATATAGCATCATCAGATAGGTGATTAAGCAGGTTTAATTGTGCCTGAATTGCTGTTTACCCTGCACAAGTCGTCTGCATGAATGAAGTATGTGTCATTGTTGGCGTCTCTGGTGGCCTCAGTAACATAACAGCTGTTAGGTGTTACTGCTAGGCTACTCCATAAATAACAACCATCTTGCAGGTGGTCTTATATTAATCAGTTTGCAACATGTGACTTAAGGTATTATCATCCACAATCATCACATGGAATCAAATGAAACTCTTTCTTTTATATTTGTCAGAAGGCACTGATTAACTCTCGCTAGGGAAGTCTTCCACCACCAAAATCCAATGATTCAACCTCAGAGATGCATTATTGCATAACTTCATGTACTGTATGTATAAATTTAACTTTGGACAAATGTGACTTATTGTGGTCTTTCTTTCTTTCTTTCTTTCTTTCTTTCTTTCTTTCTTTCTTTCTTTCTTTCTTTCTTTCTTTCTTTCTTTGCAGTGGTGTCATCATTTCCAGTTATTTGTTATGAAACTGTTTTCTGATTCTGATAGGATTAATGTATGAGTGGCATCAGATGTTGCTACTGAACGAGTTTAACATACTTCTTTATCTACAAGGAGTTTTGGTAAACATCCTTTTTGGCAATGCATGTAGTTAAGTATGAGTTAACATTGTTCATAGCCCTTCAGATTTTTTGGGAAACACACCCTAGCTCACTTAGGCTGATCAGACTGTGAAAGTCTCCCAGTCGTGCAGATTCACTCTGTACAGTATCTTCAAGATCAAACCTGTCTGAAGTTAGAATGCTGCACAACCTTTCATCCAGGCATTGCTCATCTCGTACAGTTGTGCATGAAAGTTTGTGAACCCTTTAGAATTTTCTATATTTCTGCATAAATATGACCTAAAATATCATCAGATTTTCACTCAGGTCCTAAACGTAGATAACGAGAAACCAGTTAAACAAATGAGACAAAAATTTATACTTGGTCATTTATTTATTAAGGGAAATGATTGAATATTACATATTTGTGAGTGGCAAAAGTATGTGAACCTCTAGAATGATCAGTTAGTTTGAAGGTAAAATTCGAGTCCGGTGTTTTCAATCAATGAGATGACAATCAGGTGTGAGTGGGCACCCTGTGTTATTTAAAGAACAGGATCTATCAAAGTCTGCTCTTCACAACACATGTTTGTGGAAGTGTATCATGGTACGAACAAAGAAGATTTCTGAGGACCTCAGAAAACGAGTTGTTGATGCTCATCAGGCTGGAAAAGGTTACAAGACCATCTCTAAAGAGTTTGGACTCCACCAATCCAGAGTCAGACAGATTGTGTACGAATGGAGGATATTCAAGACCATTGTTACCCTCCCCAGGAGTGGTCGACCAACACAGATCACCCCAAGAGCAAGGCGTGTAATAGTCGGCAAGGTCACAAATGACCCCAGGGTAACTTCTAAGCAACTGAAGGCTTCTCTCACATTGGCTAATGTTCATGTTCATGAGTCCACCACCAGGAGAACACTGAACAACAATGGTGTGCATGGCAGGATAGCAAGGAGAAAGCCACTGCTCTCCAAAAAAAACATTGCTGCTCATCTGCAGTTTGCTAAAGATCATGTGGACAAACCAGAAGGCTATTGGAAGAATGTTTTGTGGACGGATAAGACCAAAGTAGAACTTTTTGGTTTAAATGAAAAGTGTTACAGTATAGGAAAACAGTGCATTCCAGCATAAAAACCTTATCCCAACTGTGAAACATGGCAGTGGTAGTATCTTGGTTTGGGCCTGTTTTGCTGCATCTGGGCCAGGACGGCTTGCCTTCATTGATGGAACAATGAATTCTGAATTATATCAGAGAACTAGCAAAATACCCGCGCTTCGCAGCGGAGAAGTAGTGTGTTAAAGAAGCAATGAAAAAGGAAAGGAAACATTTTGAAAATAACGTAACATGATTGTCAATGTAATTGTTTTGGCACTGTTGTGAGTGATGAGTGTTGCTGTCATATATATATATATATATATATATATATATATATATATATATATATATATATATATATATATATATATATATATATATATATATATATATATATATATATTTACACACACACATAAACATATATATATATATACATATCTATACATATACACATATATATATACACACACATACATACATACACACACATATATACACACAAATACATATATACATACATACACACACACATATATAAACATATATATACATATACATACATATCTACATATATACACACACAGCTATTTCGTATCAGTGCAAACGCTGCTTGTTAAAACGGATAACTCCCGCTCTTACGTGCAAGTCTGCGTGGATATTATGAACTATCGTATTTGTTCAAGTTCTATTTAAATTTTAAATAGAAGGAATTTTTATTTAGTCGACAGAAATATCTTTGGTAGGAATGGTAAAAACAGACAGGAATATTATTCGTGAATAAATCAACTCAAACCTTAAACAACATAATATTTTGCTCTCCATAAAAATATATCCTGTCTAAATTATACAAGTTAGAAATAAAGTAAACGTTAAAAGAACAAACATTCAAATTTCTTTACTCTTATGTAATTTTATATAAAAAATAAACATAGATTTTAAATATCCCAAAAGATTTTGCTCTCCATAAAAATATATCCTGTCAAAATGATACAAATTCAAATATGAACATGCTGCATAACAAAACCTGGAAATATAAATAAAATGTGTTCCTTTCAGCAATAACAAATCAAATCATTCAGTTGTCTTTGCTCATATGTCATTTTAGAGAAATGGGACAAGGTGCACTGGTGCATTTGTGTCTCCCATAAAAGCAGCTTCACTTGAAATCACTTTGTGATTGTGCACGGGTTAAAACGTCCGCTGAAGTGTCAGATTCTTATCTAATTCTTCTGCTTTCTGTATCTTCTCCATTGCATTCAGGTCTTTCAGGTTACCCTGATGTTTTGTTTCATAGTGCCGTCTTAGATTAAATTCTGTAATTACAGCCACATTAGCTCCACAAATGAGACACACGGGTTCAGTAAACATATACTCAGCCTCCCATCGGTTTTTAAAGGCTCTATTTTCAGAATCAACTTTTCTCTTCAGCATCGTGTGAGCTAGCTTCGCAATAACTTGCAGCATCATAAGCTAGACTTGATTAACGTGGTAAGTGTTCGGCAAGGCAGCTGAAGCGCTGCATTATGGGATCTGTAGTTTATTTTGTTACCAGCGCTTCATATACCCGGGCTAATAATAACAATAATACAGTATATAAAATGATCTCGGGCGGATATAATTACACGCCGGGCCGGATGTGGCCCGTGGCCCTTGAGTTTGACACATATGGACTAAATAGAACTTGAAAAGATATATTTTTTCAAATGTGATCGCGCAATTCAGATAGAGTTGACGCGCACTACAGCCTGCATGCCTCAATAAGTCATCCTCCCCTCGCTCTTATTTTTTTACCGTTCATCTAATGAATACACTGAGTATGGCTTTACCAAAACAATCATTGATGGCAAATAAAGTATCCATTATTCGAGTATGTAGATCGGGATATATATATACATATATACAGTATATACCCGCGTATCACAGCGGAGAAGTAGTGTGTTAAAAAAGCTATGAAAAAGAAAAGGGATCATTTTAAAAATAACGTAACATGACTGTCAATATACAGTATTTGTTTTGTGAGTGTTATTGAGTGTTGCTGTCATCAAGGATTTGATTATCATTATTTCTTTCAATCAGGCTCGTATTTGTAGGATGTGTTGTGTTCAAGTTACATTCCGTGTTTGTCAATCGTTGTAAAGATGACAGGTTTCATTCATCGATTCGTTTCTTACTGCATCAATAAACAGCTCATCTTCTTCTTTATCTGAGACCTGACACACTGCATGCACGGGTTTTTTACACTGTCTTCCTTTAGCGGGACATTGACTTTTTCCACCGTGTGCTTTGTTTCCGCAGTAGCTGGATTTTTGAATATGCTTGTGTGTATCAGACGCTTCATATTTTTTGCTGTCATTTTAATTGTGTAATTCGGTTTTTGTTCAGCGCTCTTTGGAACAGTTGCTTTTTATGTGTGCACTGCGTCAGTTCACGTGAGCCACTCGGTGTACATGCATCGAAGTTTCCCAGCTGTGCTGGTGCCATCTCGTGCTATGTCCATGGCTGTATTTAATGTTACCTTAGTCCTGGCAGTTAAAACTTTCTCTCGCAGTTTCGCTGAGTTTGTGCCAAACACCACCCTGACCATCTCATCTTCCTCTGCATAAGCACAGCCCTTCACCCGTGAATATTTAGTGGGAGTTTGCTATTGGATTGCCGCTGACGGACGGCCTTATATGGGCAGGCACTAAATTACAAACGCCAGCGGCAGCCTGTCTATGAACTTAATTTAAAGTGTAGGTTTACATCGTGCTTTGTTTCCGAAGTAGAAGAACTTATGAATATGGTTGTATATGTCACTCGCTCGCTTCTTATTGTTTCACTGCCTTCTCAATTATATAATGCATGTTTTCTTCAGCGCTTTTTGGAGGTCTTCCTGGTTTTCTATGTACTGCATGATTATGTGGAAGTCGTGATGATGTCACACGAAACTCCGCCCCCACGGCGTTCAAGCTCATCTCCATTACAGTAAATGGAGAAAAACTGCTTCCAGTTATGACCATTACGCGTAGAATTTCGAAATGAAACCTGCCCAGCTTTTGTAAGGAAGTTGTAAGGAATGAACCTGCCAAATTTCAGCCTTCCACCCACACGGGAAGTTGGAGAATTATTGATGAGTGAGTGAGTGAGTGAGTGAGGGCTTTGCCTTTTATTAGTATAGATTCTAAAGGAAAATGTCAAAACATCTGTCCATGAACTGAATCTCAAGTTTGGAATGGCCAAGTCAAAGTCCTGACCTTAATCCAATCGAAATGTTGTGGAAGGACCTGAAGCGAGCAGTTAATGTGAGGAAACCCACCAACATCCCAGAGTTGAAGCTGTTCTGTACGGAGGAATGGGCTACAATTCCTCCAAGCCGGTGTGCAGGAATGATCAAAAGTTGCTGAAAACATTTAGTTGCAGTTTTTGCTGCAAAGGGGGGTCACACCAGATACTGAAAGCAAAGGTTCACATACTTTTGCCACTCACAAATATGTAATATTCGATTATTTTCCTTAATAAATAAATGACCAAGTATAATATTTTTGTCTCATTTGTTTATCTGGATTCTCTTTATCTGCTTTTAAGACTTGAGTGAAAATCTGATGATATTTTAGGTCATATTTAAGCAGAAATATGGAAAATTCTAAAGGGTTCACAAACTGTCAAGCACAACTGTACTTTGACTATTGCAACTCCAAACTGGCATGTGTACCAGCAAGTAATCTCTACAGATGCTACAAAGTACAGTAGTACATCTCATTTTTAGGCAGTGAGACAGATGTATGTCACTCCACTGGCTTTTTGTAGCAACACACATTAGGTTCAAATCCTTGATACTTGCCTACAGATCAGTTTGTGATTATGAACCTACTTATTTAGAGGTGTTACTTAGTGATGCCTTGGGTTAAAAGCAGTGCTGGAGTAACAGACAAGATCCCAGTTAGAGTAGATTTGTACCAGGGATATTCTTGAAGTGCTTACATCTTTGATCTGGTATTGGTTATGTTGAATAATGGGTTAAAAAAACAATTACCCTGGTGCAGGCTTTTTGCTGATGACATTTTGTTTTGTAACACCAGAAAAGAGGAAGTGGAGAGGAAGTTAGAAGAATGGAGAAGGCTTTGGAAGATAGAGGTTTGAAGATAAATAGGAAGAAGATGGAATATATGAGGTTTAATGCCTCCAGAAATTGAAAAGAGTGGATAGGTTTAAATTTCTAGGATCAGTAGTAGCCAGAGATGGAAAATTAGATGCAATGTTAACCCATGCAGAGTTAACCCATGATGGAACAATTAGAAGTAGGTTTCAGGTGTAGTGTGTACTTGAAGAATTAAGGTGAAGGTCAAAGGTAAGGTTTTTAAGTCAGTGGTCAGACCAGCAATGATGCATAGAGCTGAAACATGGGCTGTGAAGGGAGCACAGGAGATGAAGTTATATTTGGCAGAAATGAGAATGATGAGATGGATGTGTGGAGTTACAAAAGAGACAATCAAGGGAACAACAAAAGTAGAGCAGATATCTAATGAAGTAGGTAAGGACATGATGAGGAATGACAATGAATATGTGGGCAAAAGAGTGATGGGAATGGAACTTCAGGGGAAGAGAAAGCGAGGAGGCCTAAGTAAAGGTGGATGGATGAAGTATAAAGATCTGAAGAAAAAGGGCTTGACTGGGGAGGAGGTGCTGGACCGAGCTGTTTAGAAAAGGTGGATCAAGTACATCAACCCCACATAGAAGTGGGAAAAGATGACGAGGAAGACATAGGTTCTATGCTCTTTCTCATTCACTCAGGTCCACTAATAAACTGCAAGTAGTGATACCAGTTCTGTGTAACATCAAATTTTAATCATCACTTATTTTGTTTGTTGCTTAAGTCTGGTGAAATGAGTGTCTACATTTAATATTTTTAGGCTGATGTTTTAATTAAAGGTGATTTACAAAACTTGATAGATACAATTGGTTACATTATATTTTTGGGTTTTTCAGTGGGAGAACAGACAGATAAAGTAACTTGCTCATGGTCACACAGTGTCACTAGTGGGATTTTAACCCACAACTGCAGGGTTTTAAGTCCAAAGTCTTTACCAATATGTCACACTGCATGCTTTCCTCAGTGTGGGCAAAAAGGTTTGAATGCTGACATTTTTTATATATACCAGCGTTTCTCAACCTTTAAGTATTTGTGACCCGAGTTTTCATAACAGTTTTTATCGCGCCCTCCTAAGGTTTATTTGAAAGGAGCCCACTAATACCAATTTGTTCTTTTTTAATTAATGACATATCATAGATGCATATTTTATTATACCTACTTAACTTTTATCGACATTTATCTAACTCTATATTTATTTTTCTAGTATTAGAATGTAGTTTAAGTGAATTTGTTTTGGTTTCAATAGATGTATTTTTCATATTTTCGATTCTTGTTTTCTTTTTTTCACATTTTTGCGCCCCCCTTTTTGTTACTTTTCAGCACCCTAAGGGGGCCTGCCCCACAGTTTGAGAACCACTGATATATACCTTCTTAATTGCTGATGGCCTCGATGCTTGGCTCTTGTTTTAGTTAAGGTAAGGTTAACTAGCCTTGTGGTTGAATTAGTTTAATGATTGCTTGCCTCTAAGGTCTAAACCATATTCAACTTGTTTTGGTCAATTTCTGTAAGTTATTCTTGTAACAATTCTTTCAAAAAAGTCCTCTAACTAATATCTACTCGATTTTGTTGAATTCATTTGTTAGATTGAATGGACAAACATGTCTGGAAAATGAATAAAGTCACAAATATAGAGAGACACAATATGGTTAAACTAACAACACACAAACAATTATAATCTGTCATGTCTTTATTGAACACACCCATCAGACATTCACAGTGAGGAAGTAACTGAAGAGACTGAAGAGTCTCACCTTCCATCTTAGAAAACCATTTCTAAAAATTAAATTTACTGAGGTCAAAAGGGAGTAGACGGGAGGTCCAATTGAGTATAAATATTCCTTGGTAATCTGTTGGATATGCATCAGGCAAGGGAAGGTACTTAGCAAGAGACAAGAGACAAGCCCAGCATATGCCAGCATCTGAAAGAAGAGCATGGAAATAATCTGCTTCTGCCGTTCAAAACGCGGGTTCTGGAGTGCATCTGTTCTGATGTTGTGAATGTGTTTGTACAAAAAGATACAGATGACCACACATGAAAGGTTCATCAAACACAGAGGCAATAAAATATAGAATACCAAAAATATGAACAATAAAACCATGCTGCTGATGCTATTACTGTAACAATCAATAGTTGTAGAATCATTTCCACTGAGGGCCTTATTTTGGTTGATGGTAGCAAGGAACTGAAAAGTGTTTGTACCAGAACATGAAAAGAGTACCATCTTGGAAATATTTTTTTTTAGATCTTCAAAAAGACATCGTTTTGAAAAGGGAGAATCTTGACACAGTATGAGAGAAAGAGTAAAGCCATGAACCATATGGTGCAAATGTATGAGGTCGACAAAAAGAAGAAAATTAGGAAATACAATTCCACGGTGTTGATACAAATGTTCTTACACAACCGTACAAAAACATGCACCACAGAAAAGAAGCTTATGGAGGCATTGGCTCCAGCCACACATCCAATGGTCAGGTTTACATTTCGTCCACCTCTTCTTTTGTTTTCTTCTCCTCAAGGCATGATGAGGCAGCAGATTATAAAGAGATTGCCCAGAAGACCTGACCCAAGAAAGGCATTAAAACTCATGTCATCCATTTTATGGATATTGGAAAAGTTTCATTAAGTTAATCTGTTTTCTGATGAACTAATTTCTATATTTGAAGCTGAGAAGGTTTTCTTATTTTACAAAAGTCATAAAGCTGTTCTGCTTCTAATCAGTTTGAATAATGGCAAACTTCTGACTTTGTGTGATGATTAATGCTTTGCATCATTTGCCTGAGCTTCACCTGCTCTACTCACTACCTTCGTGCCTACTTTAATTGCAAATAAAGTTCATCATTTGGCATTGGCAACAAATCACAGTGGACTGGACACTGTGCCTGTTTA
Organism: Polypterus senegalus; assembly: GCF_016835505.1. NCBI lineage: Eukaryota > Metazoa > Chordata > Cladistia > Polypteriformes > Polypteridae > Polypterus > Polypterus senegalus. Next base: position 28,956,511 of record NC_053156.1, read on the forward strand.
TTAAGGGGGCCTTACTGGAGAAAAAATAATTAGCAATACCAACATGTAGGAGACTTTAGGCAGGGATGATCTCTGTACCAGTCAACCACACATATGGACAAATGTTTTAGGAAGCATTTAGATTCATCCCTTGGAAACATGTCCATGTCACTTTCTTGGAGATCAGGCTCAGAGTTAAATTCTAAGGGCAATCTCTTCTGTGAGTCACCAGAAATTATCTGAGTGTCATTGTCACTGTATGTGTTAGGAACATATGCTTCATGTGGGTAAGCACATACTTGTTTTCAAAAGTCTCTTTTCTATAATGCACAACATATGAAAAGTTAATATTTCTCATTTAACAATGAGTGCTTAATAGATGATACTTTTTTAACACAGTTACATTGGATTCAGAAAGTAATTAGATGCCTTCACTGTCTGCACCTTATTGTGTTGTAGATTTAATTTTAAATTTAAAAATTTGCCCAGCAATCTACATGAATAACCCATAATCATAAAAATAAAAGCATGTTTTCAAAAAGGTTTGCAGATTTATTAAAATTCAAGAACTGAAGGCTCTCATTCCAAGAAGTACTCAAAAACCCTTTGCTGTGGAACTCCAAATTGTGCTCAAGTGCATCCTCTTTGCTTTAATTCTCCTTGAGATGTGTCTAGTACTTAAATGAAGTTCATCTATATAAACTGAATTTGATTGGCCATCATTTGGAAGGATAGACATGTACCTATATATGGAAGGTCCCACAATTCTCACTAAATGTCTGGATAAAAATCATGCCATGAAGTCCAAAGAAATCTCTGTAGACCTCCAAAATTTCTTTGGTAATGCATAGATCAAGGATACAAAACCATTTCTAAAGCTTTGATTGTTCCTAGCAGTGCAATGGCTTCAGTAATTGTGAAGTGGAAGAAGCTTGGAACAACCAGGACTCTTCCTAGAGTTGTTCAAATGGCTAAACTGAGTAACTGGGCATCTTAATCAGGGAGGTGATCAAAAGCCCAAAGGTCAATCTAAGAGAGCATCAGAAGTCCTTCTATCAGAAGGATGACCATCTCAGCAGCACTCCATCAATCAGGCGTTTATTGCTGAGTGGCTGACTTTTGCCTGGAGTTTCAAAAACTAAATTTAAAGGACTCTGAGAGCCCCATCATGCTATAGGAGTGCGTCGCAATGGTGGAGACAGGGAAACTGGGCAGATCTGAGGGAAGAATGAATGGAGCCAAATACACAGAGGTTTTTGCGGAAAACCTGTTCCAGACTGCACACACAGGCAATGATTTACCTTTCAGTAGGACAAAGAACTGAAGCATACAGCCAAGGCAATGCTTAAGTGGCTTCTGGACAAGTCTCTTATTGTTCTTTAGTTGCCCAGCCAAAGCCCAAACTTAAACCTTATAGAACTTCTGCCAAGATACCTGAAGATGGCAGTTTACAGACATGTCTCATCCAGTATGGCAAGCCGAATTAACATTTAGAGATATCTCAAAATGGATTTTAAGATATCTGGAAATGCATTTTAGATATCTCAAATTGACTTACAGATATCTAAAAATGCATCTATTTTACGATATCTAAAAAGCATTTTATGATATCTTAAATAGATTTCAAGATATCTTGAAATGATATGCTGTACATTTTGAAATATCTGAAATGCATTTTAAGATATCTTTAATGCAATTCGAGATATCTTGAAATACGTTCCTGTGCATTTTGAGATATCGCAAATACATTTCGAGATATCTTAAAATAACTTCCTGTGCATTTCAAGATATCTCAAATACATTTTGAGATATCTCAAAATCACTTCCTGTAACATTTCCTATTCTTTCAATGGGACTTCCTGTCTATTTCGAGATATCTCAAAATGAATTTGAGATATCTTGAAATACACAGGAAGTTATTTTAAGATATCTTGAAATGTATTTGAGATATCTTGAAATGTGCAGGAAGTCATTTTAAGATATCTGAAAATGCATTTCAGATATCTCAAAATGAATTTGGGATATCTTAAAATGAGAAAGAAGTTATTTTGAGATATCTCGAAATATAATTTAGATATCTTAAAAGCTTTCAAGATATCTTGAAATTCATTTTTCAGATATCTGAAATCCATTTTTAGATATCTAAAATTAATTTCATGATATCTTAAAATGGGTCTCTGCTCCATTTCAGATATCTAACAATGTATTTCAAGATATCTAAAATGCATTTTAAGATATCTTTTAAAGGACACTCAATTATTTCAAGATATCTCAATAGCATTTTCAGATATCTACAATACAATTTCAGATATCTCAAATACATTTCCAGATATCTTAAAACAGCTTCCTGTCCATTTTCAGATATCTCAAATACATTTCAAGATATCTTAAAATGACTTCCTGCACATTTCAAGATATCTCAAATACATTTTAAGATATCTTATAATTAACAAGTAGTCCCATTGAAATAATAGGCAATTTTACAGGAAATGATTTTGAGATATCTTGAAATGCATTAAAGATATCTTAAAATGCATGAAAGGTCAATTTAAGATATCTGAAAATTCATTTGAGATATCTTGAAATGCAGACACAATTATTTTGAGATATCTGAAACTGTATTTGAGATATCTTGAAATACATTTGAGATATCTCAAAATGTATTGCAGATATCTTAAAATGTAAAGGAAATTATTTTAAGATATCTCAAAGCGAGTTTCAGATATCTTAAAAAGTAAATTACATTTTAAGATATCCAAAATTCATTTTGAGATATCTCTAAATGTTAATTTGGCTTGCCATACATCCAGTCTAACAAAGCTTGAGAGGATTTTCCAATAAAAATAGGCTAAACTGTCCAAATCCGGATATGCAAAGCTAGTAGAAAGTTACCCTTAACTGAAATTGCCATGAAACAGAAATTTACAAACTACTGAAGTGAGGGTTTCAATAGTTCATATGAATAAGCAATGGCAGCTTTTGATTTTTTATTAAATTTCCTTTTTGAAAACATTTTTTTTGCTTTGTGATTATGGGTTATCGGGTATAGATTGATGGTCAAAATTGGCCAATTTATCTCTTTAAAACTAAATAAGCAACACAGTCAAATGTGCAGAAAGAAAAGGGCAGTGAAAATTTACTGAATCTACTGCAATACTAAGAGAATTATATACAGTACATATTTAACTTGCCTTCAAATACAACTTTCACTGCCACATACAAAAATTTAAAGGAAACACAGATGACAATGCAGTTGTCTTGCAATTCTTTAGTAGGATCATTTAATGGCTGTATGTCGATATACAATGGGGGGAGAGGCTTTGGTGTATTTTACCTGTTATCAACAACAACAACAACAACTTTTATTTATATAGCACACTTTCATACAAACAGTAGCTCAACGTGCTTTGCATAATAAAGAATAGAAAAATAAAAGACACATTAAGAAAACAAAATAAGTCAACATTAATTAACATAGAGTAAGAGTAAGGTCCAATGGCCAGGGGGGACAGAAAAAACAAAAAAAAAAAACTCCTGATGGCTGGAGAAAAAAACAAAATCTGTAGGGATTCCAGACCATTAGACTGCCCAGTCCCCTCTGGGCATTCTACCTAACATAAATGAAACAGTCCACTTTAGATTTAGGGTTATCACAGAAGGACTTGATGATGATGGTTATGTAGACTTCTGGCTTTTAATCCATCTATCATTGTTGGAACATCATGAAGCTTTGAATAGGTGGAGGTGGCGCAGGCCACCACCACAAAGAAACCGGAAAAAGAAACAGAAGAGAGAGTAGGGGTCAGTATGGATTTTAGAGCCACCATGAATAGTTATTATGATGAATTGAACATACAGAGTATCAGGATTAAGTTAAATTAAGTTAAATTGCAGTTATAAAAAGGCCATGTTAAAGTAATATGTTTTCAGCAGTTTTTTAAAGTGCCTTACTGTACTAGCCTGGCGGATTCCAGATTTTAGATGCATAGCAGCAGAAGGCCGCCTCACCACTTCTTTTAAGTTTTGTTCTTGGAATTCTAAGGAGATACTCATTTGAGGATCTGAGGTTACGATTTGGAATATAAGGTGTCAGACATTCCGATATATAAGATGGGGCGAGATTATTTAAGGCTTTATAAACCATAAGCAGAATTTTAAAGTTATGATGTTGATGTCATTGTATCACCATTTTAATATCACTAGTGTATTGGTAAATTCCCAGTTCACAAAAAGATTTCAGCTACAGAACAACCTGCTCGATTCTAACATGTCTAGCTTCAAGAGGGCCATTCTACTGACATGGCTCTTCTCAGTGTTGTTCACACACAACGACAGGCTTGAGCATCCACTAAGTCATTTTTTTCTCATCTTTCTTGACTGATTTTCTGCCTTAACACAGTAAACCATCAGATTCTCCTTACCACCATCTTCAATGTAGGCAACATTGTTCTCAGATGGTTTGACTCCTACCTCTCAGAAAGAAACACTGGGGTACTCCAAGGGTTGGTGTTGGGTCCTCTCCTCTTTTTGTTATATATACCTCAATGATAGGTCCTATTAAGCAGTCCAATGGCTTCGCCGAAGATACTCAGGTGTGACTTTTGTTCTGCTTGAATCTCTGCAGGTGTTGGTGACATCTCAGATTCCATGAAGAAGCACTGTTTAGCTCCTTATCATCCCAGCCATTTGTTCTCCAAGTCATATAGGAGACTGTCAAACAGGGAATACTACCTCTCATGTAGATCCTGTTGGAGGTCAGGAAGAATTAAAATGTCATCAGGTAAGCACATCTGTGCCGCAAGAATTGGTATTGGGTCCTCTACATGTCTTATTATTCCTCACCAAGTCCTGTTACCTAGTCCCATGGTTTTAGACTTCATTGCAATGCTGATGATACAAAGTGGTCTCAGCTTGAATCTCGACACGAATGAGTGACATTTCAGTGTGGATGAAGGAACAATTTCTGCAACTACTTCTCATCTCAGCCAACCCTATGAAACTTGATTCATTATCCATAGCACCTAGTAGTCTCCTAATGATGCAGATTCACTCTGTAGAATATCTTCATGATCAAATCATATCTAGTGGGGAACACAGCCTAACATTTTTATCCAGGTACTGGTCATGTCACACCTGGACTAGTGAATTTCCATACTGGTAGGTGCTCCTGAATGTATCATCAGGCCACTGCAGTTTTTCCAAGGTACAGTAGAAGGTCTTGTTTTCAACCTGCCAAAATGGGTGCATATGACTCGTCTTTCGAGGTAACCCCACTGGCTTCCCGTAATAACACTCATTAATTTCAAACCCTTGATGCTTGCCTACAGAGCAGTCAGTGGTTCTTCTTCTTCTTCATCTTCTACTCCCATTTCTGTGTGGAGTTGATGTACTTGATCAACCTTCTCCTAACAGCTTGGTCCTGCACCTCCTTACTAGTCAAACTCTTTTCTTTCAGATTTTCTTTTACTTTATCAATCCACATCCACTTTGGCCTCCCTCTCTTCCTCTTCTCCTGTACTTCCATTCCCACCACTCTTGTCTCTCCTCCTCACATGTGTACACCACTTAAACCTACTTTCCTGTACTTTCTTAGATATCTCTCGTACTCTCATTGTACCTCTGATTGTTTAATTTCTAATTCTGTCCTTTTTTATAGCTCCACATATCTATCTCAACATTCTAATTTCTGACCAAGTATAATATTTTTGTCTCATTTGTTTAACTGGTTTCTCTTTATCTACTTTTAGGACTTGAGTGAAAATCTGATGATGTTTTAGGTCATATTTATGCAGAAATGTAGAAAATTCTAAAGGGTTCACAAACTTTCAAGCACAACTGTACTCTCCATGCCTCAGCTCCGTACATCATTGCTAGTCTTACCACTGTCTTGAAAACCTTAACTTTAACCTTATCTCTTCAAGCACAAAATACTCCTGATAACGTATTCCTATTGTTCTAGCCACACTGCACTCTATGGGCTATTTCTGAATCTAGTTTTCCATCTCAGGGTACCTCTGATAAATTTATCCACTCTTCTCAATACTTCTCCCTGCAGGCTAACTTCTGAATTCTGATCATCATTAAACCTCATATATTCCATTATCTCCCTATATATCTTCAGTCCTCTATGTTCCAAAGCCCTACTCCATTTTTCCAACTTCCCCCCTGCTAACCTCTTTTCTGGTGCTACACAACACAATGTCATCTGCAAAAGGCATGCAGCAGAGTGATTGGTCTTTTATCCCATGACTCAACACATCCATAACCAGATCAAGAGGCAATCACTTAAAGCTGATTCCTGGTGCAGACCTATTTTAACTGTGATCAGTGGTTCAGCAACTTCTAATTTGGAGACTCTCATTAGTTCCTATGAATTCTCCCACCAACTCAGGTCTCCTAATGAATTGTAACTGGTGATACCAGTTCTGCATGGCATCAGATTTCAATCCTGACTCATTTCATATATCACTCCTAATTGGTGAAATGAGTACCCCACATTTATCTTAGCCTCAGACATCCTCAGTGAGCATGATAACCATTTGAAGACTTTCATCTTTTATGAATACCTTCCTAATTGCTGATGGTTTTGTTTGTTTTATTCTAGTAGTTAAGGTCTAGTAGTTAAGGTAAGGTTGTCAAGATAAGTAATTTTTAAACACTCCCTTATATTACAGTTTATGTTAACTTCTCGTAAATTGGGGATACTCCCTAATCAAATGAAGGAAATGTTGTTGTTAAATGGCTGACCTGTAAGTGAAGCACTTGATTATTTTCATTAGTAAAGTTTTTCTTTAAATAAATCTTTCTGTATTACGTTCAACGGTATTAGAGTCAAATATCACAGAACCCAAAGAATATGACATGGTGTCAGAAGCGGTTGAAGTAGATACGTGTTGTGCAAAGAATTTAAAAAAAAAAAAAAAAAGGAAGAAAAGAGAAAAGATGTCATTAAAATGGAGAAGCTACAGCCACCTCCTAGCCTTCAGCTTTCAGGTAATCTTGCCGAGAACTGGAAACGGTTTAAACAACACTTCGAAGTATATTTAGCGGCAATTGGTGTGGATGAAAAAAGCAACAAAATGAAAGCGTCCATTTTGTTACATATAATTGGGGAGGAAGCGCTGGAGATTTATAACAACTTTCAGTTTGCTCAGGGTGAACATATGAAGTTAGACGTTATACTGGATAAATTTGAAAGATACTGCATTCCAAAACGGAATGTCACTTACCAAAGACACAAGTTCTTTATTTGTATACAGAAGCAAGGTGAAACGATTGATCAGTACGTTACCGAGTTGCACGGAGTAAATCGTGCGAATTTGGAGAGTTAACGGAATCTTTAATAAAAGACAGGATCATCTGCGGAATACCAGATAACGCACTCAGAGAAAGGTTACTAAGAGAGCTGGATTTGGATTTGGAAAAAGCAGTAAGAATATGCAGGGCAGCCAAAACAATCAAAGTACAAGAGAAATGTGTAATGAGGAAAATGCAGTACATGTACTGAACAAAAAAGAAAGAACAAAAGGCATGTAAATACAGAGGAAAATAAAAGTGGAAATAAAAAAATATACAGCACAAAACAGGCATGTGGACGTTGTGGATCACATCATGCTCCCAGACAGTGTCCAGCATACAATTAAGTTTGTAAAAAATGTGGGAAGAACAACCATTTTGCACGCTGCTGTAAATCACAAGTGAAACCAAGCCAAGTGCACACTGTAGAAGAAACTGAAGTTAAGGAATTTTATATAGATGCATTGACTGAAGTAAATGGGAGAAGGAAAGAATGGATTCTGCCAGTTCAAGTGAACAATGCCGTTATTTCATTTAAATTAGATACTGGAGCACAAGTGAACATCATGCCCGAAAATGAATATAGAAAACTGCAGCCCACACCATGTCTGCAAGAAACAGAAATAAAAATTACTGGATATTCAGGAGTGCAAATACCTGTTAAAGGGCAATGTGTAGCTTGTGTTATGTACAAAAACAAAAAATACTTGCTGTCATTTAGGGTTTTGCCAAAAGATGTTCAGGCAATTTTAGGATTGTCTGCTTGTGAGAAAATGAACTTGATTGAAAGAGTGCTTACTATTAACATGGAGGGCAATACTGAATATGGAGCACTGCTCCAAGAATATAGTGATCTGTTTATACGACTAAGTTGTCTTCCTGGGGAACACAAGATAATCACAGACAAAAGTGTCATACACCCCTGCAGAAAGGTCCCATTTGCCCTGAAGGAGAAACTTGAAAAGGAACTAGACAGAATGGAGAGCTTGCAAGTAATCAAGAAAATTAATGAACCTACTGAATGGGTGAGCTCTCTGGCTATTGTAGAAAAGAAAGATGGAAAATTAAGAATATGTTTAGATCCCAGAGACCTGAATCGAGCTATCAAGAGGGAACATTTCAAACTTCCAACAAGAGAAGAAATTATGGCACAGTTTGCAAATGCAAAATATTTCAGTAAACTAGATGCTTCTTCCGGATTTTGGCAACTAAAATTGGACGAGTCTAGTTCTAAATTATGCACATTTAATACTCCATTTGGCAGATATCAATTTCTGAGATTGCCTTTTGGCATAGCATCCGCGCCAGAGGTCTATCACAAAACAATTCATATGGTTTTTGAACATTTAGACGGAGTTGACACCTCTATGGATGATATAATTGTATGGGGTTCTTCGAAGGAAGAGCATGATGAAAGGCTGAAGAAAGTGTTGGATGCTACAAGAACAGCAAATTTAAAGTTAAACAAAGGAAAATGTATGGTAGGAGTTCAGGAACTAACATTTATAGGAGATATTCTTAGCAGTGAAGGAGTAAAACCTGATAAATCAAAAATATATGCTATTGAAAATATGCCAGGACCTCAGTGCAAGAAAGACATACAGAGAATTATGGGTATGGTGAATTATCTTGCAAAATTTATTCCAAATCTGTCAAATATATTGGCACCTCTTAGACAACTGACAGAAAAAAATGTGGAATGGACTTGGAACTACGAACAAGAGACGGCCTGAAATGAAGTCAAGAAGCTACTAATAAAAGAGCCGGTTTTAAAGTTCTATGATCCACATAAACAAATCAAAATTTAATCTGATGCCTCACAATCTGGATTAGGAACTGTACTACTACAAAAGCATGATGAAACATGGCAGCCAGTCACATATGCATCTAGATCTCTTACTGGAGCCGAGACTAGATATGCACAAATAGAGAAGGAACTATTGAGTATCACTTTTGCATGTGAACGCTTTCATCAGTTTGTGTCTGGACAAGCTGTAATGGTTAAAACAGACCATAAACCACTGATTGCTTTATTTAAAAAACCTCTTAATGACTGTCCACTTCGTATACAACGCATGATGATTAAGCTACAGAGATATACTCTGCAGGTAACATTCACTCCTGGCAGATGGATGTTTACAGCCGACACCCTGTCAAGAGCAGTAGATGAAAAGTATAGACATGAAGAAAAGATCTCAGAGGTAATAGAGGCATATGTGGATATGGTGCTAAAAGCAATGCCAGTGTCAGACAGCAAAACACAGCTTATTAGAACAGAGACAGCAAAAGATGCTGACGCTGAAAGAAGTAATTATTCAAGGATGGCCAGAAAACAAGCATAACTGCAACCCGCAAGTAAGTGATTACTGGAACTGTCGGGCAGAACTTACAGTTGTTGATGGGATTATCTATAAATGTTGTAAAATTGTGATACCAATATCATTAAGAAAGCAGATGCTACAAAAAATTCATGAAGGGCATCTAGGCATTGAAAAATGCAAGAAAAGGGCACGAGAGGTAATGTATTGGCCCAAGATTAATCAAGACGTAAGTAACAAAGTGGAAAGATGTTCAGTATATAAAATATAGACCTAGTAACCCTTCAGAGCCATTAACACCTCATCCTGTACCAGAAAGGCCATATGAAACAGTTGGTGTTGATTTATTTATCTGTCATGGGAAAGAGTTTCTGATGGTCACTGATTACTTTTCTGCATATCCAGAAGTGTGTGCATTGAATACTACAAACAGTGAAGCAATAATAAAAAGTCTGAAAGCTGTTTTTCCAGATATGGAGTGCCAAATGAAGTCTTTAGCGACAATGGACCACAATTTACAAGTCTTCAATTCAAGAACTTTGCAAAGGAATGGGACTTTGTAAATAAAACATCAAGTCCAAACTTTCCTCAATCTAATGGACTTGTAAGAAAGGTCAATTAAAACTATTAAACATCTAATGAAGAAATCTAAACAGAGTGGAAGTGATTTTTACCAAAGCCTTCTAATATATCGGAGTACACCTCTTGAACACTTAGCTTCCCCAGCACAGCTGCTCATGGGACAACGACTATGATCAAACCTTCCAATGAAGCAGAACCTGCTAAAATCTGGAATGGAAGATGAAGTGCAAAAAGTGAAAGAAAACAAAAAGAGAAAACAAAAAATATGCTACAACAACAACAACAACATTTATTTATATAGCACATTTTCATACAAACAGTAGCTCAAAGTGCTTTACATATTAAAGAATAGAAAAATGAAAGAAACAATTATAAAACAAAATAAATCAACATTAATTAACATCGAATAAGAGTAAGGTTCAATGGCCAGGGGGGACAGAAAAAACAAAAAACTCCAGACGGCTGGAGAAAAAATAAAATCTGTAGGGATTCCAGACCATGAGACTGCCCAGTCCCCTCTGGGCATTCTACCTAACATAAATGAAACAGTCCTCTTTGGATTTAGGGTTCTCACGGAAGGACTTGATGATGACGGTCACGTAGACTTCTGCTTTTTAATCCGTCCATCATTGTTGGAGCATCCTGAAGCTTTGAGTAGGTGGAGGTGGCGCAGGCCACCACCACAAAGAAACCGGAAAAAGAAACAGAAAAGAGAGTAGGGGTCAGTATTGATTTTAGAGCCACCATGAATAGTTATTATGATGAATTGAACATACAGAGTATCAGGATTAAGTTAAAGTGAAGTTATGAGAAGGCCATGTTAAAGTAATGTGTTTTCAGCAGTGTTTTAAACTGCTCCACTGTATCAGCCTGGCGAATTCCTATTGGCAGGCTATTCCAGATTTTAGGTGCATAACAGCAGAAGTCTGCCTCACCACTTCTTTTAAGTTTTGTTCTTGGAATTCTAAGGAGACACTCATTTGAGGATCTGAGGTTACGATTTGGAATATAATGTGTCAGGCATTCTGATATATAAGATGGAGCGAGATTATTTAAGGCTTTATAAACCATAAGCAGTATTTTAAAGTCAATCCTGAATGACACAGGTAACCAGTGTAGTGACGCTAAGACTGGTGTGATGTGTTCAGATTTTCTTTTCCTAGTTAGGATTCTAGCAGCTGCATTCTGCACTAGTTGCAAACGATTTATATCTTTTTTGGGTAGTCCTGAGAGGAGTGCGTTACAGCAATCTAGTCGACTGAAAACAAATGCGTGAACTAATTTCTCAGCATCTTTCAGTGATATAAGCGGTCTAACTTTACTTGTTTCTTAAGTGAAAAAATGCTGTCCTAGTGATCTGATGAATATGCGTTTTAAAATTCAGATTACAGTCAACAATCACCCCTAAACTTTTTACCTCCATCTTGACTTTTAATCCTAATGTATCCAGTTTATTTCTAATAGCCTCATTGTATCCATTATTGCTGATCACTAAGATTTCAGTTTTCTCTTTATTTAACTTGAGAAAATTACTATTCATCCATTCTAAGATACAAGTCAGACATTCTGTTAGTGAATCAATAGAATCAGGGTCATCAGGTGCTATTGATAAGTACAGCTGTGTGTCATCAGCATAGCTGTGGTAGCTCACGTTCTGCCCTGAGATAATCTGACCTAACGGAAGCATGTAGATTGAGAATAACAGCGGACCCAGGATAGAGCCTTGTGGAACACCATATCGAATATCATGTGTCTTCGAGTTGTAATTCCCACAACTAACAAAAATTTTTCTCCCTGTCAGGTACGATTCAAACCAATTTAAGACACTGCCAGAGAGTCCCACCCATTGACTAAGGCGATTTCTAAGAATGTTGCTATGACAGAGGAACCAGAAATCTCCCAGAACTGGAAATAGGAGAGGAGGTTAGAATAAAGGAGAGTTCAGCCAAAACATGGAATCTGCAAGGAACAGTTAAGGAACAAATAGACCCTAGATCATATATTATTGAAACAAGCAATGGTACGGTGCTTAGAAGAAATCGACGAGATATAGTCGTGGATAAAACATCACAAAAACATTCAAAAGAAAGCACTGAAACAGAAGAAATGACCACATCAACCAGCAGAATGCCAGAATTGGGCAGAGAATCAAGTGAGACTCTCAGAAGATCATCAAGAGTGAAACAACCACCAACAAGGCAAATAGTGACATGCTAAATGTTAATAAGCTTTTGGGACACTTAGACCAACACACTTAAGAATATAATGTATATAGTTGTCAGTTGTTACTGAAAATAGCATTGATGTTTGTAACAAATGAAAGCCATGTCTAGGTGTTGTTAACTGAACAAGTAGAATATTGTATTCTTATTATTAAAATAAAAAAAAAAAAGGAAGATGCCAAGATAAGTAATTTTTAAACACTCCCTTATATTACAGTTTATGTTAACTTCTTGTAAATTGGGGATACTCCCTAAACAAATGAAGGAAACGTTGTTGTTAAATGGCTGACCTGTAAGTGAAGCACTTGATTATTTTTATTGATAAAGTTTTTCTTTAAATAAATCGTTCTGTGTTACGTTCAACTTTATTAGAGTCAAATATCACAGAACCCAAAGAATATGACAAAGGTTAACTAGCCTTGTACTTGAATTGGCTGAAGCACTTTCTGCTTGTTTTTGGTTAATTTTTGTAAATTAGTATTAAACTTTCTCATTAAAAATAGCGCGCTAATTATGTGTAAAAAATATATACATAAGGTGTCACGGTCGCGCAGTGGTAGTGCCTGGGTTCGTTTCCTGGGTCCTCCCTGCGTGGAGTTTGCATGCTCTCCCCATGTCTGTGTGGGTTTCCTCTGGGTGCTCCGGTTTCCTCCCACAGTCCAAAGACATGCAGGTTAGGTGCATTGGCGATCCTAAATCGTCCCTAGTGTGTGCTTGGTGTGTGGGTGTGCCCTACGGTGGGCTGGCGCCCTACCCGGGGTTTGTTCCTGCCTTGGCTGGGATTGGCTCCACCAGACCCCCTGACCCTGTGTTAGGACATAGCAGGTTGGACTGACTGACTGACATATAAATACATCTGTTATCCATATGTTAGGAATGAACTACAGTATATTGATTTGTTGATTAAAGTGAGTGTATTGCCATGCTGAACCAGAAAATGATTGGGCAAAGGTTGATTTGTGTGCAGCTTTGCAAGTTAATTGAAATTTAAATCTCTTTCTGGAAATAACTTGAACTTCAGACAGAGATATCTCAAGCACTTCACTCGTATGCTCTTTTTATTGGAAAAATTAGAGATTCAACTGACAAGAAGGTGGCAACAGATAGGTCGGGTTCACATTGAGTTCTTGCCTCCAAACATCTTTCCCCACAGGTCCTTAAAGGAGTTTGGCAATTCTACAATATAAGAGTCTCACCTTCCACCTCAGAAAGCCATTTCTGAAAATTAAATTTACTGAGGTCAAAAGACAGTAGATAGGAGGTGCAATCAAGTATAAATACTCCATGGCCACCACTGGGATATGCATCTGGCATGGGAAAGTAGATAGCAAAAGACAAGAGGCAAGCCCAGAATATGCCAACATCTGAAAGAAGAGCATGGAAATAATTTGCTTCTGCTGTTTGAAACGCCGGTTCTGGAATGCATCTGTGTTGATGTTGGAAATATGTTTGCATAAGAAGACACAGATGGCCACACATGAAAGGTTCATCAGACACAGAGGCAATGCAATATAAAAAATAAAAAAATTGATTGATAAAAGTATGTTGTTGGTTCTATTATTGGAACAATCCATAGTTGTAGAGTAATTTCCACTAACAGTCTCATTTTGGTTGAAGGCAACAAGGAGCCATGAGGTGTTTATACCAGCACATGAAAAGAACCCAGCTCCTATTCCCCAGTGTACCATGTTGGAAATATTATTTTTGATCTTCAAGAAGATACCGTTTTGTGAAGAGAGAATCTTGACACAGTATAAGAGAAAGAGCAAAGCCGTGAACCACATGGTACAGTAGTACGAGGTCAAGAAAAAAAAGAAAATTAGGAAATACAATTTCAAAGAGATACAAATGTTCTTACACAAGACTAGAAAAACTTGCACCACAGAAAAGAAGCATGTGAATGCATTGGCTCCAGCCACACAGCCGATGGTCAGGTTTACATTTCGTCCACCTCTTCTTTTGTTTTCTTCTCCCCAGGGGATGAAGAGGCAGCAGATTATAAAGAGATTTCCCAGAAGACCTGAAGCTGAAGACACTCCAAGTAACACATTAAAACTCAGGTTCCCCATTTGATGGATAGTAGGAAAGTTTCTTTAAGTTTTTCTTTTTTCTGATTAACTAATTTCTGTATATGAAGCTGAGAAGGCTTTCCTTCATTACAAAAGTCATAAAGCTGTTCTGCTTCTATGCAGTATGAATAATGGCAAACATCTGTCTTCTTGTGATGATTCCTGTTTCGCATCATTTGCCTGAGCTTCACCTGTTCCACTCACCACATTCATACCTACTTTAATTGCAAATAAAGTTTAGCACTTTGCATTGGCAACAATTCACAGTGGACTGGAGACTGTTCCCTTTTATACGAGTGCCTTACTGGGGAAAACAACATAGCAATACCGACATGTGTCGAAGTGGAGATGGGGGCACCCTTGGCCCAAAGAAGACACCTGGAGTCTCAGGACTGGTACCCGAAACAAATTTTATTGTGTATTGCACATACAGACTCAAATCAGATGATTTGAGCAATTAGCAACTCGGCTACCTTACATTTATTACAGTCCTTATCAAACGTTTACCTCACTCAGTTCATTTGACACTCCTACCTGACTCCAGTTTCCTACCTCTAATTGGTTCCATCAATATCTTCCAGCTTAATGAGCATAGCACTCTATTTTACTCATCATAGCCACCTGACAGGCCCTGTCCCCACCTTGAACCTGTCCAGTTCCTGCCACCATTATTTCTATATTTCTAGTCCTCAGCTCATGTTCCTGGTTGGGGGGGATTGGTTGTTGTTTAGCCTCTCGCTACACACTTAACCTTCACTCATGAAAAATTGATGGTTTCCAGCTTGCTAAAAAAATAAAAAATACACAATCACAGAAGTTTTTGTGATTTAACCCTTGCTATACTACTGTGCACTAGGATATAATGGTCATTTTCATATATGCTCTTGATTTCTCTTTGAATATATGCAAATCATCAACTTTAAGAATATACTTTTCTATACATGTAGGAGACTCTAGACAGGGATGATTTCTGCAAGTGGAGTCAACCACACATATGGATACCAGTTTTAGGAAACATTTTCATTATCCATTGGAAGCCTGCCCATGTTACCTTCTTGGAGATTAGGCCCAGAGCTAAATTCTAAAGGCAATCCCTTCTGTGAGTCACCTACCATTATCTGAGTGTGATGGTCAGTAATTGTGTAAGAAACAAATTGGAGTTAATAAAGTATCTATCTATCTATCTATCTATCTATCTATCTATCTATCTATCTATCTATCTATCTATCTAATAGGTGACACTTTTTTAACACATTTACAGTGGAGTCAGAAAATATTCAGATGCCTTCACTTTCTGTCCATTATTGTGTTGTAGATATTACTTAAAATGAATACATTTGCCCATCAATCTACATGCAATAATAATGATAAAAGTGAAAATATGTTTTCAGAAAGGGTTGCTGATTTATTAAACTTCAAAAACTGAAAGCTCTCATTCCTAGAAGTATTCAGAGACCCTTTGCTGTGGCACTCCAAACTGCGCTCAGGTGCATCCTTTTTGCTAAAGTTCTATTTGAGATGTGTCTAGAACTTGGTTGGAGTCAACCTGTGAGAAATTGAACTGATTGACCATTGCTTAGAAAGGCACATTTGTGCAAGTGCATAGAATGTCCCACAATTCACACAGTATGTCTGGACAAAAACCAAGCCATGAAGGCCAAAGAAAAATCTATGGACCTTCACAATCAAACTTTGGTGAGGCACAGATCAAGACCAAAACTATTTCTAAAGCTTAGAGTGTCCCTAGGCACACAGTGGCTTCAGTAATTGTGAACTGGAAGAAGTTTGGAACCACATTGGACTCTTCCTAGAGTTAGCCCAATGGCTAAACTGAGTAAATGGGCAAGAAGGGCCTCTTAAACAGGGAGGTGACCAAGAACTCAAAGGTCACTCTATCAGAGTATCAGAAGTCCTCTGCTGACATGGGAGAATTTATAAAAAGGATGGCCATCTCAGCAGTGCTCCATCAATCAGGCATTTATTGCAGAGTGGCTGACTTCTGCTTGGAGTTGTCTAAATGGAATTTAAAGGACTCTTGAAATTTTCATCAAGCTATGGGGTGTATCTCAATGGCAGGGACAAGGAGACTGGCCAGATCTAATGGAAGGATAAATGGAGCAATATACACAGGGGGTCTTGGAAAACAACTGCTTCAGAGAGCACACATGAGCAATGGTTCACCTTTCTGTAGGATAATGACCTTAGGCATACAGCCAAGGCAATGCTGAAGTGGCCTCTGGACATGTCTCTGACTGTCCTTGAGTGGCCCAGCCAAAGCCCAAACTTAAACCCCATTGAACATCTGTGGAGAGACCTGAAGATAGAAGTTTAAAGATGTGTCCCATCCAATCTAATGAGGTTTAACAGGATTTTCCAGTAAGAATGACATAAACTGTCCATATCCAGATATGCAAAGCTTGTAGAAACTTGCATAAGAAGACTTGAAGCTGTAACTGCTATGGAGAGGAGCTTTTACAAAGTACTGAAATAAGGGTCTGAATACTTTAGAAGTAAATTTGCAATCCTTTTTGAAAACGTTTTTGTCATTATGGGTTATTGAGTATAGATTGATGGGCAAAAATGGCCAATTTATCTATTAAAAATTAAATAAGCAACACAGTCAAGTGTGCAGGAAGTGATGGGGCACTGAATATTTTCTGAATCTATTGTAATACTAAGAGAATTATATACATATTTAAAATGTTTTTAAAAGCAACTTTCATTACCACATATAAATTGTTAAAGGAAGCACAGATGACATGCAATTGTCTTGTAATTCTTTAGTAGGATCTTTTAATTGCTGTACGTCAATGTACAATGAAGGGAGTGGCTTTGGTTTATTTTACCTGTTATGATATTGATATTATTGTGCCACCATTTTAATATCAACAGTTCATTTGTAAAATTACAATTCACACAGGATTTCCAGCTACAGAACAACCTACTCGATTCTAACATGTCTAGCTTCAAGAGGGCCATTCTACTGACATGGCCCTACTGAGTGTTGTTGACATGCAATGCTAGTTAGAGCATCCACTAAGTTATTTTTTTCTCATCCTTTTCACCTACGTTCTGCCTTAACAAAGTAAACCATCAGATTCCCCTTACCAAAATTTCTAATGGTGAGTCCTACCTCTCAGAAAGATCCATTTGGGTGCCATAAAGTAGGTTTGTGTTGGGTCCTCTCCTCCTTTTGATATATACCTCTTTACTAATTCAGTCCAATGAGTTGTCATATCACTGCAATGCCGATGATACTCAGGTGTACCTTTTGTTCCCTTACGGGGACAAAGCAGAATCTTGGCAAGTGTTGGTGATATCTCAGTCTTCATGAACACTGTTCAACTACTTATCATCCCAGCCAGTGTGGTAGAAATTTAACATCTTATTAAAGAAATAAACATCCCCTAACAGGACAAATCAGTTATCAGGCAGAAGAAAAGCTTTTCATCCATCCATCCATTATCCAACCCGCTATATCCTAACTACAGGGTCACGGGGGTCTGCTGGAGCCAATCCCAGCCAAGCTTTTCATTGTATCTTTTAATGACTCCTCAGCAAAATGCCTTGGAGGGAACATTCTTCAAAAGCAGTCTGTTGCAGCAAGGTCAAAATGATCAGAATGGTGCGAGAAACAAAGGATAGAGGTTCGTTTTATAAGCTATTGAATTTGCATATAGAGTCAATCAATGCATACTTTTTAATCTGGTTGGTTCATTGGTTTACAACCAAATGATTTACATACAATAAAAGTCTGTTATATTATATTCTGGTTCTTCTTATACCTTTGAGTTGCACCACCACCCTTGAAATTTCTGTGCATATAACAACTGTCCATTCTCGTTTATAAGGCAACTGCTGATTTCTTAGTCATCTCTTAGTCATTCTTTAGTGCATTTTGTATCAACCTTTCTTCTTCTGCATTCTTTACTTGACCATCTAAGCATTTTTCCTGAACCAATTCTTATATTTCAGTGTACATTTTGTACTTTATCTGGTTTCCTGGTGTGCCTGAAAAGGTTTCTGACATTTATTAACCCTTTATCCTATTTATTGAAGATGAATCTTAAGTTACCCTAAAATTATTCTTCCACTCCAGTTGCTCTCTAATGCTCTCTCACATGGGACACTGTCAAATACAGGGTACTACCTCTCAAGTAGATCCTGTTGGATGTCAGGAAGAAGTAAGGTGTCATTAGCACATCTGAGATAGGTATTGGGCCTTCTGCATTTCTTCTTATTCCTCACTAAATCTAATTCTCCAATCCCATGGCTTTACATTTCACTGCTATGCTGATGACACAAAGTGGTCTCAGCTTGCATCTCGACATGAATGGTGACATCTCAGCTTGGGTGAAGGAACATTTTCTGCAACTAATCATCTAAACCAATCCACTGGTTCAACACAATATCTTGGTGAAACTTAGTTCATTATTCATAGCACATAATAGTCTCCTGATGATGCAGATTCACTCTTTAAGATACCTACATGATCAAACCACATTTGATGGAGAAGGCAGCCCAACTTTATTATCCTGGCACTGATCATATCACACCTTGACTAGTGCATTTCCATACTGGCAGGTACACCTGAATGTATTCTCAAGCTAATTTTCCAAGGTACAGCCCACTAAAATTGGTGCATATGACTCATCTTTCCAGGTCATCCACTGGCTCCTTGTAGAAACACACATTAAGTTTAAACCCTTGATGCTTGCCAGCCAGTCAGTGGTTCTTCTTCTTCTTCTTCATCTTCATCTATGTTGGGTGACATAATCGATAAACCTTCTCCAAACACCTCAGTCATGCACCGCTTCACTAGTCAAACTCTTTTCCTTCAGATGTTGTTTTACTTTATCCATCCACCTCAACTTTGGCCTCCATCATTCCCTCTTTCTCTGTACTTCCATTCTCATCACCCTGTTTCCCACATATTCATTGTATCTCCTCCTCACATGTGTACACAACTTACACCTACTTTCATGTACTTTCTTAGATATCTCTGCCACATTTCTTGAACCTCTTGATTGTTACATTTCTTATTCTGTCCTTTTCTGTAACTTCACATATCCATCTCAACATTCTCATTTCTGCGGTATCCAACTTCTCCTGCACTCCCTTTACTCCCCATGTCTCAGCTACATACATCAGTATTGGCCTTACTACTGTCTTAAAAACTGTCACTTTAACCTTAATTCTTCAATTACAAAATACTCCTGACAACTTATTCCAATTGTTCCAGCAACACTACACTCTATGGGTTATCTCTCCATCTAGCTTTCCATCTCGGGCTACCAGTGATAAGTTTATCTGTTACTGAAAAAGCCCAAAAATTGGTTAATCCTAAGTTTTACTGGTAAATCCTAGCATTTACTGTAGTGAAGTGGTTAAACTCATAAAATTGCTTTTAAACGCTTCCATTTTGGGCTTTTACCAAACCATTTCTGTTAATGCCAGCATGTACCAACACCAATTGGCAAAAGCCTAAAATAAACAATGAGTCTGTCTGAGCCTGTAACCTGCAGGTCTCAAAATGCTTGTGACTCTCTTAGCTGTTGGCGTACCTAACCATTCAGTTCTAGCCTAACTTCACGCGAGTATAGATGGGTGTGAGCGGCTACAATCTAGAATCTGTTTATTTTTTGTGCTAATGTATTTCATTTTTTTTTTCATTGATAAAATGAGTGATATTGTGCAGAAAAAAGATTTATGATCTTTTAATAATAAGAAGGATAACAACTTTTATTTAACAAGTGAGAGATACAATTCTCTGTTGAATGAAGTGAAAGAAGTTAAAAGTGTTAAAGTAAAACAAACAGTTCAGTACAGGTGGTTGAAGTGTTATGATATTCTCAACATAATAGGCAAGGACAAATTTATATTAAAACTATCTGCAGAAAAAAAAGAAATTCTGTACTATGTTACTTTTGACAAACTGTTCAACATGATACACGAAGATCACATCACTGTTGGCCATGGTGGAAGAACCAACATGATTAAGGAACTGAATTGTAAGTACTAGAATGTGACTGTTGAGCTGATTGCCACATATTTGAGACAATGAGAACCCAGCCACAGAGGATGCATAAACCAGTGTGTTTCTTTGTGCCAGTCCCAAGCCCAG
Source organism: Polypterus senegalus (assembly GCF_016835505.1). NCBI lineage: Eukaryota > Metazoa > Chordata > Cladistia > Polypteriformes > Polypteridae > Polypterus > Polypterus senegalus. The sequence continues at coordinate 28,977,101 of NC_053156.1, forward strand.
ATAAATGGGGAGGGTTACGTCAGAAAGGGAGTCCAGTGTAAAATTTTGCCAAATCAATATGCGGGCAACAATACAAAATTCCATACCGGATTGGTCGAGCCCCGGGTTAACAACGACCGCCACCAGTACTGTTAGCCAACAGGGTGCTGGCGGTAATTGGGCTACTGTTGGCCGAAGAGGAAGAAGAAGAGGAGGGGGCAGACATGTCCGGAGGCAGGAGGAGAGGAGGAAGGTAAATAGAGTGGAACTGAGGGTAGGAACTTTGAATGTTGGCAGCATGACTGGTAAGGGGAGAGAGTTAGCAGATATGATAGAGAGAAAGAAGTTTGATATATTGTGCGTGCAAGAGACTAAATGGAAGGGGAGTAAGGCCAGGTGGATTGGAGGTGTATCAAATTGTTCTATCATGGTGTGGATAGGAGGAGAAATGGGGTAGGGGTTATTTTGAAAGAACAGTATGCCAAGAGTGTTTTGGAGGTGAAAAGAGTGTCAAACAGAGTGATGATTATGAAGCTGGAAATTGGAGGTGTGATGATGAATGTTGTTACTGCATATGCCCCGCAACTTGGGTGTGCAATGGATGAGAAACAAGATTTTTGGAGTGAGTTGGATGAAGTGATGAACAGTGAACCCAAGGAACAAAAAGTGGTGATTGGAGTGGATTTCAATGGCCATGTTGGTGAAGGGAACAGAGGAGACGAGGAGGTGATGGGTAGGTATGGTGTCAAGGAGAGGAATGAAGAAGGTCAGAAGATAGTGGATTTTGCCAAAAAGATGGACATGGCTGTGCTGAATATGTATTTTAAGAAGAGGAAGGAACATAGGGTTACGTACAAGAGTGGAGGAAGATGCACACAGGTGGATTACATCCTATGCAGAAGAGTCAATCTGAAGGAGATTGAAGACTGCAAAGTGGTGGCAGGGGAAAGTGTAGTTAAGCAGCATAAGAGAGTGAGGACAGAACCAAGGATCAAATGGTGGAAGCTGAAAAAGGAAGACTGCAAGGTTGAGTTTAGGGAGAAGGCGAGACAGGCACTGGGTGGTAGTGAAGAATTACCAGACAGTTGGGAAACTACAGCAGATGTAGTAAGGGTGACGACAAGAAGAGTGCTTGGCGTGACACCTGCACAGAGGAAGGAGGAAAAGGAAACTGGTGGTGGAATGGGGAAGTACAGGAGAGTATAAAGAGGAAGAGGATGGCAAAGAAGAAGTGGGATAGTCAGAGAGATGCAGAAAGTAGTCAAGAGTGCAAGAAGATAAGGCACAAGGTGATGAGTTGTATGAGAAGCTGGACAATAAGGAGGGAGAAAAGGACCTGTACCGATTGGCTAGACAAAGGGACTGAACTGGGAAAGATGTGCAGCGAGTTAGGGTGATAAAGGATAAAGATGGAAACGTACTCACAAGCGAAGAGAATGTGTTGAGCAGATGGAAAGAGTACTTTGAGAGGCTGATGAATGAAGAGAACGAGAGAGAGAAGAGGTTAGATGATGTGGGGATAGTGAATCAGGAAGTGCAACAGACTAGCAAGGGAGAAGTAAGGACAGCTATGAAGAGGATGAAGAATGGAAAAGCCATTGGTTCAGATGACATACCTATGGAAGCATGGAGGTGTTTAGAAGAGATGGCAGTGGAGTTTTTAACCAGATTGTTTAATGGAATCTTGGAAAGTAAGAGGATGCCTGAGGAGTGGAGAAGAAGTGTACTGGTGCCAATATTAAGAATAAAGGGGATGTGCAGAGCTGTAGTAACTGCAGGGGGATAAAATTGATGAGCCACAGCATGAAGTTATGGGAAAGAGTAGTGGAAGCTAGGTTAAGAAGTGAGGTGATGACTAGTGAGCAGCAGTATGGTTTCATGCCAAGAAAGAGCACCACAGATGCAATGTTTGCTATGAGGATGTAGATGGAGAAGTTTAGAGAAGGCCAGAAGGAGTTGCATTGCGTCTTTGTGGACCTGGAGAGGAGTTGTGGTATCGTATTAGGAAGTCGGGATTGGCAGAGAAGAGTTGTACAGGATATGTACTAGGGAAATGTGACCGTGGTGAAGTCTGTGGTAGGAGTGACAGATGCATTCATGGTGGAGGTGGGATTACATCATGGATCAGCTCTGAGCCCTTTCTTATTTGCAATGGTGATGGACAGGTTGACAGACAAGATTAGACAGGAGTCCCCGTGGACTATGATGTTTGCTGATCTGTAGCAATAGTAGGGAGCAGGTTAAGGAGACCCTAGAGAGGTGGAGATATGCTCTAGAGAGGAGAGGAATGAAGGTCAGTAGGAACAAGACAGAATACGTGTGTGTAAATGAGAGGGAGGTCAGTGGAATGGTGAGGATGCAAGGAGTAGAGTTGATAAAGGTGGATGAGTTTAAATACTTGGGATCTACAGTACAGAGTAATGGGGATTGTGGAAGAGAGTTAAAAAAGAGAGTACAGGCAGGGTGGAATGGGTGGAGAAGAGTGTCAGGAGTGATTTGTGACAGATGGATATCAGCAAGAGTGAAAGGTAAGGTCTACAGGACGGTTGTGAGACCAGCTATGTTATATGGATTGGAGACGGTGGCACTGACCAGAAAGCAGGAGACAGAACTGGAGGTAGCATAGTTAAAGATGCTAAGATTTGCATTGGGTGTGATGAGGATGGACAGGATTAGAAATGAGTACATTAGAGGGTCAACTCAAGTTGGACAGTTGGAAGACAAAGTCAGAGAGGCGAGATTGCGTTGGTTTGGACATGTGCAGAGGAGAGAAGCTGGGTATATTGGGAGAAGGATGTTAAGGATAGAGCTGCCAGGCAAGAGGAAAAAATGAAGGCCTAAGAGGAGGTGTATGGATGTGGTGAGAGAGGACATGCAGGTGATGGGTGTAACAGAACAAGATACAGAGGACAGAAATATATGGAAGAAGATGATCCGCTGTGGCAACCCCTAACGGGAGCATCCGAAAGAAGAAGAACCATGCCAGAAAAAAAAAAAAAAACTAAAAACAAAGGAATTGTAGTTAGATAGATAGATAGATAGATAGATAGATAGATAGATAGATAGATAGATAGATAGATAGATAGATAGATAGATAGATAGATACTTTATTAATCCCAAGGGTAAAGCATATTCTACACAATGAAATGAATTTGCAGTGTCAAGTGGAACTGATCAATATGTTATCCAACTGAGATCGTGAAATAGAAGTTATTTTAGTATATCAAGATCATCTTAATAAATTCGTCTTTCTCTGGTTTCTACCTAGTAAAAGAGCTGATGAAGCTGCATAGCATCTTCTGAACATATTTACAACTTTTGGGGCACCAAACATTCTTCACTCAAACAACAGGAGAGAATTTTGCAGCCAAATCATAAAAACGTTATTTGAAATGTAGAATGACACAAAAATAGTCCACAGTAAACCAAGACACAGTGAATTGTAAGGTTCAGTTGAGCGGGCGAACCGAGATATTGAGAATATGTTGGCAACATGGATGGAAACAATCAACACAACAAAGTTGTTGAAAGGATTACAATTTGCACAAGCAATGAAAAACAGAGCATATCGTGGGGGATCAAATGTTCACCTTACGGAGTTATGTTTGGTGTTCCTATGAAGCTGGGAAATACACGCTCTGTTTTTCCACGGAATCTAATTAGCAACATAACCACTGAGTAGGACTTAGAAAAAGTTACAAATTTTAAAATGAATTCACGAGTGATATAGAAGATGATGAAGAAAGAAAATTGCAAGGTAATGATAATACAAATGAAACAGAAATTTATGTAACGATGGAAGTGGAGACCGAAGTTCAAAATGAAAAAATAGACCCAGAAGCATTCTCTAAAACCCTTAATATGACAACTGTGCATATCAACAAAGCTCAAGAAGTTAAAATAGTTTAAGAGGCTGCCAGAAAAGGACTTGAGGAGCAGGCAAAGAAAATGAAAGCAACTTTCTCTAAAAAGTTTGAAAAACCTACAGTACTCTCAGATTTTGATAGAGCGAAGATGGATCTAAAATCAAAAATAGCCATTATCACAGATATTAAAGATGAAGAATTTTATGAACTTGATACTAAGTTGGGTAAACTAAAAATGAACACAAGAAAGCAATTTACCTTGCGAAAAAAAAAAATGTAAGCATCAAAGGAAGAAATAAGTGTATGTGAAGTGGTAAATAAGCTTTCTTAAGTTGGTGGTCAAGGATTCAAAAAATGCAACTCTTCAAAGAAGTATACCATGAAGATGTGTTTGTGCAAATCAGCTGATTTCCTTTGTAGTTACAAATGTTGCAACAGTTAACCTTACTGTAACAAGTGAGGTTAATTATGATTTGTTAATGTTGAAGGAAATTGTGATTACTAAGTTACTTTTATTTCATGAACATTTTCTTATAATACAGTTATGTTTGATGTTATTCTGGACACTATGTTTCAAATTTAAATTGACACAGGCAAATTATTATAATGTATTAGTTTAATGGTAAAAAATATAGAATTTTATCTCATATTAGAATGTTGTTGTAATTTCCTATTCAATTTGCACAGTTTTTAAATAAATAAGAATAATTTTAAAAAAGGACCTAGAACAACAGCTATCATACAAACATTAAGTTTCATAAAATTATGCAAGATAAATGACTGTTAGAATATTTTAAAACTTCCATGTTAAAGGAAATACCATATACAGTGGTGTGAAAAACTATTTGCCCCCTTCCTGATTTCTTATTCTTTTGCATGTTTGTCACACAAAATGTTACTGATCATCAAACACATTTAACCATTAGTCAAATATAATACAAGTAAACACAAAATGCAGTTTTTAAATGATGGTTTTTATTATTTAGGGAGAAAAAAAAATCCAAACCTACATGGCCCTGTGTGAAAAAGTAATTGCCCCCTGAACCTAATAACTGGTTGGGCCACCCTTAGCAGCAATAACTGCAATCAAGCGTTTGCGATAACTTGCAATGAGTCTTTTACAGCGCTCTGGAGGAATTTTGGCTGACTCATCTTTGCAGAATTGTTGTAATTCAGCTTTATTTGAGGGTTTTCTAGCATGAACCGCCTTTTTAAGGTCATGCCATAGCATCTCAATTGGATTCAGGTCAGGACTTTGACTAGGCCACTCCAAAGTCTTCATTTTGTTTTTCTTCAGCCATTCAGAGGTGGATTTGCTGGTGTGTTTTGGGTCATTGTCCTGTTGCAGCACCCAAGATCGCTTCAGCTTGAGTTGACGAACAGATGGCCGGACATTCTCCTTCAAGATTTTTTGGTAGACAGTAGAATTCATGGTTCCATCTATCACAGCAAGCCTTCCAGGTCCTGAAGCAGCAAAACAACCCCAGACTATCACACTACCACCACCATATTTTACTGTTGGTATGATGTTCTTTTTCTGAAATTCTGTGTTCCTTTTACGCCAGATGTAACGGGACATTTGCCTTCCAAAAAGTTCAAGTTTTGTCTCATCAGTCCACAAGGTATTTTCCCAAAAGTCTTGGCAATCATTGAGATGTTTCTTAGCAAAATTGAGACGAGCCCTAATGTTCTTTTGCTTAACAGTGGTTTGCGTCTTGGAAATCTGCCATGCAGGCCGTTTTGCCCAGTCTCTTTCTTATGGTGGAGTCGTGAACACTGACCTTAATTGAGGCAAGTGAGGCCTGCAGTTCTTTAGACGTTGTCCTGGGGTCTTTTGTGACCTCTCGGATGAGTCGTCTCTGTGCTCTTGGGGTAATTTTGGTCGGCCGGCCACTCCTGGGAAGGTTCACCACTGTTCCATGTTTTTGTCATTTGTGGATAATGGCTCTCACTGTGGTTCGCTGGAGTCCCAAAGCTTTAGAAATGGCTTTATAACCTTTACCAGACTGATAGATCTCAATTACTTTTTTTCTCATTTGTTCCTGAATTTCTTTAGATCTTGGCATGATGTCTAGCTTTTGAGGTGCTTTTGGTCTACTTCTCTGTGTCAGGCAGCTCCTATTTAAGTGATTTCTTGATTGAAACAGGTGTGGCAGTAATCAGGCCTGGGGGTGGCTACTGAAATTGAACTCAGGTGTGATACACCACAGTTAGGTTATTTTTTAACAAGGGGGCAATTACTTTTTCACACAGGGCCATGTAGGTTTGGATTTTTTCTCCCTAAATAAAAAACCATCATTTAAAAACTGCATTTTGTGTTTACTTGTGTTATATTTGACTAATGGTTAAATGTGTTTGATGATCAGAAACATTTTGTGTGACAAACATGCAAAAGAATAAGAAATCAGGACGGGGGCAAAAAGTTTTTCACACCACTGTATACTCGCGGATAAGTTATCCCGTGAATAAGTCGGGGCTTGATTTTATCGTATAATTTCCAGTATTTTAAAATGTCGGTCATATAAGTCGAATGCAGAAAACTCAGCTATTGGTCCAAGAGATTACAATATGCTAATGCCCACCTGAGAGAGTAACCACGGAGCACACAGCCTATTTTTTTCTATGTATTGTGCCTACATGACCACATGGTAATACCTGAACTATTCAGAAGCGATGTTTGCACTGTTTAGTGTTTTTAATATCAGAACATTAGCACACTCTAGACGAGAACAGGCCATTCAGCCCAACAAAGCTCAAGAAGTCCTTTCCACTTATTTCTTCCAAGAAAACATCAAGTCGAGTTTTGAAAGTCCCTAACGTCTTACCGTCTACTACACTACTTGGTAGCTTATTCCAAGTGTCTATCGTTCTTTGTGTAAAGAAAAACTTCCTTATGTTTGTGCAAAATTTACCTTTAACAAGTTTCCAACTGTGTCGCCGTGTTCTTGATGAACTCATTTTCAAATAACCGTTTCGATCCACTGTACTAATTCCCTTCATAATTTTAAACACTTCAATCATGTCACCTCTTAATCTTCTTTTGCTTAAACTGTAAAGGCTCAGCTCTTTTAATCTTTCCTCATAATTCAACCCCTGTAGACCTGGAATCAGCCTAGTCGCTCTTCTCTGGACCTTTTCTAGCGCTGCTATGTCCTTTTTGTAGCCTGGAGACTAAAACTGCACACAATACTCAAGATGAGGCTTCACCAGTGCATTATAAAGGTTGAGCATAACCTCCTTGGACTTGTACTCCACACATCAAGGCGCTATATAACCTAACATTATGTTAGCCTTCTTAATGGCTTCTGAATACTGTCGGGAAGTTGATAGCTTGGAGTCCACTATGACTCCTAAATCCTTCTCATAAGGTGTACTCTCGATTTTCCGACCGCTTATTGTGCATTCAAACCTAACATTTTTACTTCCTATGTGTAATACTTTACATTTACTGACATTAAATTTCATCTACCAACAAATCTGCCCAAGCCTGTATGCTATCCAAGTCCTTCAGTAATGATATAACGGATTCCAAATTATCTGCTAATCCACTTATCTTGGTATCATCTGCACACTTAACCAGCTTGTTACTTATATTTCTATCTAAATCATTTATATTTATTAAAAGTAGCAGCAGTCCTAGCACTGACCCCAGTGGAACACCACTCTTAACATCGGCCAGTTCTGATGAGGTTCCTCTCACCATCACCCTCTGCTTCCTGTGTCTGAGCCAATTCTGCACCCATCTAAAAACATCACCCTGAGCTCCCACTTCTTTTAATTTGATGCCCAACCTCTCATATGGCACCTTATCAAATGCTTTCTAAAAGTCCAGATACATAATATCACAAGCTCCACTTTGATCGTATCCTTTTTTTGCTTCCTCATAGAATTCCAGCATGTTAGTAAAACACGACCTCCCTCTTCTGAACCCATGCTGACTGTTCCTAACTGCTGTCCTTGCCATGTGTTGCTCAATCTTATCCTTAATAATTCCTTCCATTAATTTTCCTGTAATGCATATTAAGCTTACTGGCCTATAGTTGCTTGGATCTGCCCTGTCACGCTTTTTTTATAATGGGATGATATTTGCCATTTTCCAGTCTTTCGGAATCTTTCCAGTGCGCAGTGACTTCCAAAAAATATATGTCAAGGGTTTATATATGTACTCACTAGCCTCCTTAAGAACACGAGGATAAATATTGTAGCATCACTAAATGATTAATGTCGTCGTAAATTTATTTTGTAATGAGTCCCATCTTTTGTAGCGTTGTTCTGTTTACATAGTGTGTGTCTATGTAAATATGTTCCCCTGGAAACAATGGGGGTAAGGATAACTCTTTGGAACTGTGGCCCCTCACGATAAATTCACACCTTTGTCTGCCTGCCATTTTCAACGCCCAACAACAACATCTTTGCACCGCAAACCCCGGAATTCTGGATTATGCCACGTACCGAGGACAAGCATGATGAGACTGTTTCTTGTTGCTTGGGGAGAGGAGAAAGCCATCATTTTCATCTGTGTAACTTCCATAGCACTATTTTTCCAGCTGAACTAGATTCACAAACCTTATCCATTTTCCGTTAAATCTTGCGTTTTGTGTGTCTTAGTGAGTTTGTGTTCAGTGTGGGATCAAGGGAGGGTTTGTATTGTATATTAACTTTGTGCTGCACTTTTTCTTTTCATTATTACTTTCTGTCGGACACTTTTGGGGTTGAATGAAGAAATCAGAAGAAAATATGATGCTAGTTTTAAAATAAAAGTTGTTGAAGTAGCGAAAGAAATTGGTAACTGCGCTGCTGCAACAAACTTCAATGAGTCTGAGAAACTGGTGCGATATTGGAGGAGGCAAGAAGAAGATGTTAAAAAAAAAATTTTAAATTAAGTGTCGCATTTTTGAACGGGCATATAAGTCAGGTTCTGATTTTATGATCAATTCTTCAGGTTTCAAGACCCAATTTATACAAGAGTATATACAATAATTAAAAATTAAAAAAGGACAATCACAGAAAAACAAAACAGACCTTTACCAATTCACTGAAATGGTTTGTTAAAAAACAGAAATGAAAGTGTTTACAAGCATTTTTCAGAGTTTTACCACCTCACTATGATAAATGCTAGGATTTACTAATTTTCAGATTTTACAGTAAGATATCCACTCTTTTTAATATTTGTCCCTGCAGGCTAACTTCTGAATCCTGCATATCATTACACCTCATATATTCTGTTGTCTTCCTATTTATCTTCAGTCGTCTATGTTCAAAAGTCCTTCTCCATTTTTCCAACTTCCTCTCCAGTTCCTCTTTTGTGGTGCTACACAACACAATGTCATCAGCAAAAAAACATGCACCAGAGTGATTGATCTTTTACCCCATAACTCAACACATCCATAACCAGACCAAAGATGCAAGGATGACTTAAAGCTGATCCCTGGTTTGGACCTATTCTAACTGGGATTAGTGGTTCAGCAACTTCTAATTTGGAGACTTTCATTAGTTCCTATAAACTCTCTCTCCAACTCAGGTCTCTTAATGAATTGGGACTGGTGATACCAGTTCAGCATGGCGTCAGATTTCAATCGTGTCTCATTTCATGTGTCATTCCTAATTGGTGAAATGAGTAGCCCACATTTATTTTAACCTCTGACATCCTCAGTGAGCATAATAAGCTTTTGAACACTTTCATCTTTTATTAATAACTTCCTAATTGCTGATAATTTTGTTTGTTTGGTTCTAGTAGTTAAGGTCTAGTAGTTAACTAGACTTTTACTTGATTTGGCTTAATGGTTGCTTTAACCTTAGGACTAAAGCACTTTTAACTTGTTTTTGGCTAATCCTTGTAAATTAGTCTTATAGTCCCTGTTTCCAAATAGCCTTGTTAAATATATTTACTTGACAATGTTGGTCTTTATCTGTAAGTTACTTTGGACAAACACTTCTACTACATTTATAATTTAATTATAAAATATAAATATATCTTTTATCCATATGTTAGGATTAAACTGTATTATTTTGTCGATTAAAATGAATGCACTGCCATGCCGAACCAGAAAAAGAGAGAGTAAAATTTGATACGTGTGTACCTTTGCAAGTTAATTGAAATTTTAATCTTTTTCTAGACATAACTTGAGACAGAGATATCTTACACTTGTCACTTTAAAATTCTTTTTATTGGCAAAATTGATGATTCAAGTGACAAGAAGACGATGATAGATAGGATGGTTCCACATTGAGCTCTTGCCTCCAAACATCTCCCTCCACAGGTCCTTAGAGGAGTTTGGCAATTCTACAATATAAGAGTTTCATCTTCCACCTCAGAAATCCATTTCTGAAAATTAAATTTACTGAGGTCAAAAGGCAGTAGATTGGGGGTGCATTCAAGTATAAATACTCCATTTCCTCCAGTGGGATATGCATCTGGCACCAGAAAGTTGTTATCAAAAGACAAGAGGAAATCCCAGCATATGCCAGCATCTGAAAGAAGAGCATGGAAATAATCTGCTTCTGCCGTTCAAAACATGGCTTCTGGAGCGCATCTGTATTGATGCTGTGAATATGTTTGCATAAGAAGATACAGATGACCAGACATGACAATTTCATCAGAAACAGAGGCAATACAATATAAAAAAAACATAAAAGTGAACAATGAAACTATGTTGTTGATTATATTACTAGAACACTCCATACTCGTAGAATCATTTCCACTAATGGTCCCATTTTGGATGATGCCAGAAAGGAGCCATACAGTGTGTATACCAGCACATGAAAAGAACCCAGCTCCAATTCCCCAGTGTACCATCTTGGAAATATTTTTTTTGATCGTTAAAAAGATAATGTTTTGCAAAGTGAGAATCTTGACACAGTATGACAACAACAACAACAACATTTATTTATATAGCAAATTTTCATACAAGAAAAAATGTAGCTCAAAGTGCTTTACAAAATGAAGAATAGAAAAATAGAAGACACAATAAAAAATAAACATAAGTCAACATTAATTAACATAGAATAAGTAAGGTCCGATGGCCAGGGTGGACAGAAAAAAAAAATAAAAAACTCCAAAGGCTGGAGAAAAAAATAAAATCTGTAGGGGTTCCAGACCACGAGACCGCCCAGTCCCCTCTGGGCAATCTACCTAACATAAATCAAACAGTCCTCTTTGTATTTAGGGTTTTCATGGAAGGACTTGATGATGATGGTCACGTAGACTGCTGGCTTTCAGTCCATCAATGTTGGAGCATCATGATGCTTTGAGTAGGTGGTGGTGGCGCCGAAACCGGAAAAAGAAACAGAAGAGAGAGTTGGGGTCAGTACGGATTTTAGAGCCACCATGAATAGTTATTATGATGAATTGAACATACAGAGTATCAGTATTAAGTTAAAGTGAAGTTATGAAAAGGCCATGTTAAAGTAATGTGTTTTCAGCAGTTTTTTAAAGTGCTCCACTGTATTAGCCTGGCGAATTCCTATTGGCAGGCTATTTCAGATTTTAGGTGCATAACAGCAGAAGGCCGCCTCACCACTTCTTTTAAGCTTTGTTCTTGGAATTCTAAGGAGACACTCATTTGAAGATCTAAGGTTACAATTTGGAATATAACGTGTCAGGCATTCCGATATATAAGATGGAGCGAGATTATTTAAGGCTTTATAAACCATAAGCAGAATTTTAAAGTCAATCCTGAATGACACAGGCAACCAGTGTAGTGACATTAAAACTGGAGAAATGTGCTCGGATTTTCTGTTCCTAGTTAGGATTCTAGCAGCTGCAATCTGCACTCGTTGCAAGTGATTGATGTCTTTTTTGGGTAGTCCTGAGAGGAGTGCGTTACAGTAATCTAGTCGACTGAAAACAAAAGTGTGAATTAATTTCTCAGCATCTTTCAGTGATATAAGAGGTCTAACTTTTGCTATGTTTCTTAAGTGAACAAATGCTGTCCTAGTGGTCTGATGAATATGCGATTTAAAATTCAGATTACAGTCAACAGTTACCCCTAAGTTTTTTACTTCCGTCTTAACTTTTAATCCTAATGCATCAAGTTTATTTCTGATAACCTCATTGAATCCATTATTGCCAATTACTAAAATTTCAGTTTTCTCTTTATTTAATTTGTGAAAATTACTATTCATCCATTCAAAAGAGAAAGAGCAAAGCCGTAAATCATATAGTGCAAAGGTATGAGGTCCACAAAAAGAAGAACATTAACAAATAGTATTCCAAAGAGTTTAAACACACTTTGAAAAAAACATGCATATGAAGGCATTGGCCCCAGCCACACAGCTGATTAACTGGCTTACATTTCATCCTCTTCTTTTGTCTTCTTCCCCCAGGGTGTGGCGAGACAGCAGATTATAAAGAGATTTCCCAGAAGACCTGAAGCTGAAGACACCCCAAGAAAGGTGTTAAAACTCAGGTCACACATTTTATGGATACTAGGAAAGTTTCTTTTAAGTTCTTTAGTTTTCTGAATGACTAATCTCCGTATATGTAGCCGAAAATGCTTTCTTTATTTATGAATATCATAAAGCTGTTTGGCTTCTATGCAGTTTGATTAATGGCAAAAATCAGGCTTCATGTGATGATGTTTATTTTGCATCCCCAAGCTGAAAATAGCAGTGAAGACATTTGCCTGAGCTTCACCTTCTCCACCACTTTCAAACCTACTTTAATTGCAAATAAAGGTTTTAAATTTGCATTGGCAACAACTCACAGTGGACTGGTGACTGTGCTCTTTTCTGCCAATGTCAACATGTATGAGATTCTAGGAAAGGATGATCTCTGTAAGTGGCGTCAACCACACATTTGGACACCAGGTTCAGGAGACATTCAGGTTCATCCTCTGGAAGCATGCCCCTGTCACAATCTTGGAGATCAGGCTCAGAGCTACAGTAAATTCTACAGTCAAACTCTTCTGTGAGTCACCTGCCAGAGTGTGATGGTCACCACATGTGTAAGCAACAAATGCTTCATAATTGGATAAGCATTTGAAACGTTGCTTTTTCTGATACGCAGCACATACTCACATTTTGTCTTTTTCATTGAACACTGAACACTTAATAGTTGATATTTCTTAACACAATTATGGTTGATTCAGAAAGTATTCAGATCCCATCATTCTCTGCGCAGGTTATTGACTGATTTTAAATGGATTAATCTGCCATTTTTGACAATAAGGCTACTTGTACTAATCCATGACATGTTTTCAGCAAGGTCCGCTGAGTAATTAAAAATCAGAATTGAAATATCTCAATCATATACTGTACGTCTGTACTAAGACCCTTAATGCAATACTTTGTATAAGCTCCTTTCTCAGAAATTTCTGCTTCATGTTTTCTTGGGTAAGTCAGTAAACTGAGTTTGGGGAGTTTCTCTCATTCTTCCTGGTAGTTCTTCTCAACCAGACTGGAGCAGAAACAATTGCAAACTGTCTGTAAAGCGTAATCTTCATGTATCTCCACAGATGTTCTATGGGATTTTAAGTCTGGGCCACTCAAGGACACTCAGAGACTTGTCCTAAAGCCACTCCAGCATTGTCTTGAGTATCATTGTCAAGTCACTGCCATGCCGAAAGGTGAACCATCAGCCCAGTCTAAGGTGACTTGCACGGTGGAGCAAGTTTTCTTCAAGGACCTCTCTGTATTTGATTGCCTTCACCCTTACTTCAATTCTGACCAGTCGTCTTGTGCCTGTCGCTGAGAATCATCCCCATTGTATTATGCTGACTTCCAACATGCCTCATGATAGGGATGGTATTGTCAAGTAATGAGCCCTGCCTGGACTTTCCCAGACATAGTGCTTGGATATATGCCCCAAGATTTCAAATTTTGTTACATCAGATCAGAGAATGTTTCTCCTCTTGCTCTCAGACACCTTTAAGTATCATCTTATACCTTTTACTCAAATTTTGGATTCTGTCTAGCCACTATACCATAAACACCTGATTAATTGAATTCTGCTGAGATGGTCATCCTCCCAACAAGTTATCCCATCTCAGCAAAGAACTTCTGAAGCTCTATTAGAATGACCATTGCTTTTGGTAACCTAACCAAGGACCATCTTTCTTGGTTACTCAGTATTGGCAGAATGGACAATTGTAGAAAGAGTCTTGGTGATTCCAAATATTTTCATTCCACAATTATTCACAATGATTTAGGGGACAATCAAAGGTTTAGAAGTTAATTTATCTCTTTGTCCTAACCTATTATAGTTTTATTGAGTTTTTTTTTGGTCTTGTCTGCATTGGAAGATGGACGTCTGAGATGGAACTCCATTAGCAGAAATGTTATTTTACCTTTTTTAAACTATCATACTGAGGTATCCTGCATTTACTCCACTAAGGTCAGGTCAGGTCAGGTTGGGGAGCATGCACTGGTACAGTGTGTTCAACCCCCACCACAAAATGAAACAGCTTGGGATCCTGGTTGGGAACCCCTCAGGCAGACATGTGGTCCAGTCCCACCCTCCAGAAATGACCATCTATCTGTCATAGCCATGTGTTACGTGGGTGTCCCCTTGACCTGGTCCAGCCATTCTGGTTCTCAACAATGAGGATCCTGCAAGCTGGATCACCCTCTGGGAATCGTGCCACATGGCAGTAGTGCCATGACTGATGCTCCCTCACAATGCAGGTAATGTGCCTCATTTGGGACTCCATGAGTAACTGCTTATTCGACACAAAGTCAAACCAACAGTACCCAAGGATTCTTTGAAGAGACACAGTACCAAAGGAGTCCAGTCTTTATCTCAGGTCATTGGATAGCGTCCATGTCTCGGAACCATATAGCAAGACAGGAAGCACCAGGGACCTCATGTATAAACTGTGCATACACACAAAAATGTTGCGTACATCCGTTTCCACAATGTATGTAAACTAAACTTGCTGTAAAGCCACGTACATTTTCACGCCAGCTCAATCCCTTGTGTACACAAGTTCTGCGCTCGGTTTTTCAAACTGGCGCCACCCAGAGTCAAAGCGGTGCTATTATTCCTGTGTTGTTCCCCTTTATTTTTTAGATTCACATCCCTGACGCGGCTTTATCAAATACCCTGAAATTAACCACATATCGTTTTTAGTTCAAGGCATTGCAATCAACCTGTAAAAATATAATGATGCACCAAATGGCCAAACTATTCCAAATACCATAGCCACTTTAGCGTTGTTACTATCAGTGCACCACTCGGAGTATTTTAACCCACTGAATCTCAGTGTAGAATCACAGCTGGAATCACAGAGGAAAAGCTCTATGATCGTTTGTGTCAAGAGCGGGAAGAATTATCGGGGTACAGCTTCTAGCTCAGGCTTCCTTAGCCATGTGCACAGTCTATTTGAACTTCTCCAATTTTGGCAAACTCCTCAGACCCTTTCCTGTAGGGACCTCGCGGTTCAGAAACAGTTTCATGCCAAGAACTATAAACTCACTCAATCAGTCCATCAAGTGCTCCCAGTAGAACTGTTTGTACTTATAAGTTCAATTGCCTCACTGTAAACTGGCATTAGAGTTGTAATATTGCACAACCTGAGCCAATTATGCTTTCATATTGTATATTTATATCATTATTATTATTGTTGTTGTTATTTTACCATTTTATTGGAAAATAAGTTTATGGAGGATTTGCATATTGAACCTCATTGTACAATACAATAACAATAAAGGAATTCAATTCAATTGAGAGCACATATTTACAGATGATGATGACTGGCTTCTAAGTCGATTTAGATTTTCAAGCGCTGTATTTAACTATATTGTTTCCTTTCATTTTTGAGGAAAGGATACCAACCCTCAAAAAGACAAGCTCCCCTCAGGGATTTACAGAGTATATCAAATCAAATCAAAATCAAAAATTACTTTAGCATTATTTGTTTTCTTTATTTGTTTTAATTTTCTCTTAAATATTCTTGTTTACATAAGTGCTTTGGGCTCCAGACAAGAACCTCATTAGTTGAATGTTGAGTAGTCGCCAGAACAGGGAAGCAGGAAATTGAAAAAGCACTGACTTTTATACTGAGATGAATAGTTCATTCATGGGGGAGTTAGATAATGGAGTGTGGAGAAGGCTTGGTTTTATTCTTCTAGACAAAACTGGAGACGCCAGATGGAAGACAAGAAGAGCAGGATAGCCAGCAGAGTGGGTCCCTACACTCTCTTGCAGTTTTATTCTTTATTTTAGGGAATGTTTTATTCTTTATTTTAGAGAATATTTAGCTAGTTTTATGTTGTCAAAAAATCAATACAAAGCTTTACATTTTGTGCTGTCCGAGGTTGTTCTAGGATTTAAATTTTTGTGGGGTGGACAATTTCTAGAGGAACTGTCATGGGTCCTGGTCCCCAATTATCTCACCAAGTACCTAAGTGGTGTACTAACTTAGTTATTTCAAATTCAGCTGAGACAATTGCTCTTCTTTTGGTTACTAGAATCTCATTTCTTTCTTTCTTTCTTTCTTTCTTTCTTTCTTTCTCATGGTCCAAGGCTGTACTGACTGCAAATGTGGGATTTATCTTCAGTTAACATGCTTTGCAATTAAAACGCATGGAAGATGCTTTATGTTATCCAGCCAAAACCAAACTTCATTTGCATCTGCTAGGTTAATAAATAGCATGTCAATACATTATACAAATTATGATCATTTTGCGTTTATCTTACCTGCTGCACGTATTTGAATGTAAAGTGTTTAAGAAGTCAGGATATGGCCAATAACCAAATGTAGATGAAGAGGTAACATTCATTTAAAATAATGAAAGGAACTAGTACAGTGGTTGAGTGTATGCCAGCTGTTACTTTAAAGTAGTTTTAACAAGAAATCAGAAACACAGTTGGAAACTTGTTGGGGGTAAAGTTTGCGCAAACTTTAGAAAGTTACACTCAACATACAGTAACCACAGACACATGGCATGCAGTGTAATAGGTATGACTAGAACATTAGAACACTCTAGACGAGAACAGGCCATTCAGCCCAACAAAGCTCATCAGTCCTATCCATTTATTTCTTCTAAAAAAACATCACATTGAGTTTTGAAAGTCCCTAAAGTCTTACTACTAAGTGTTTATTATTCTTTGTGTAAAGAAAAACGTCCTAAGATTTGTGCAAAATTTACCCTTAACAAGTTTCCAACTGTGTCCCCGTGTTCTTGATGAACTCATTTTAAAATCCGTCTCGATCCACTGTACTAATTCCCTTCATAATTTTAAACACTTCAATCATGTCATCTCTTAATCTTCTTTTGCTTAAACTGTATAGGCTCAGCTCTTTTAATCGTTCATCATAACTCATTGCCTGTTGTCCTGAATCAGCCTAGTTGCTTTTCTCTGGACCATTTCTAGCACTGATATGTCCTTTTTTATAGCCTGGAGACCAAAACTGCACACAGGACTCCAGATGATACCTCACCAGTGTGTTATAAAGGTTGAGCAGAACCTCCTGTGACTTGAACTCCACACATCAAGGCGCTATATAACCTGACATTCTGTTTGCCTTCTTGATGGCTTCTGAACACTGTCAGGAAGTCGATAGCTTAGAGTCCACTATGACTCCAAAATCCTTCTCATAAGGTGTACTCACGATTTTCCGACTGCCTATTGTGTATTCAAACCTAACATTTTTACTTCCTACTTGTAATACTTTACATTTACTGATTTCATCTGCCACAAATCTGCCCAAGTCTGTATGCTATCCAAGTCCTTCTGTAATGATATAACGGATACCAAATTATCTGCTAGTCCACCTATCTTGGTATCATTTGCAAACTTAACCGGCTTGTTACTTATATTATATTATATTATATTATATTATATTATATTATATTATATTATATTATATTATATATAAGACCTTTACTTCTGTATTATTTATTCTTGTATTTTGCCTTGTGGTTTGTACTGTTGTGTTGTATTTCTAAGGTAGCAATGATAAATTGGCTATCTAGCTCTTTGAAGAGGATTGCTTATGTTTTGTTTTGTATATTGCATTACCCCATTTGTTGACATCCACTGCATGATCAACCTACCTGGAAGGGAGTCTCTCTCTGATTTGGCTTTCCCAATATTTCTTCCATTTTTTTTTTTTTTCTCTTCTTAGAGACAAGGCTAGAGACTGCCAAAAAACAGGGCCTGTTAAAGCCCATTCAGGCACTTCTTGTGTGATTTTGTTTTATACAAGAAAAACTTGTTGTTTTTGTTGATGGGAATAAAACTAAGCTTTTTGGCCATATCACTAAACACCATGTTTGGTGTAAGCTAAGCACTACACATTACCAAAACCACACAATCTCTGTTGTGAAATATGGTTATGGAAGAAGCAGGCTGTGGGGTTGATTTTCTGTAGCGGGCCCTGGAAGGGTTATGAGGGTAAAATGAATACTACAAAGTACAGGGAAATTCTGGTGGAATAGTCCGATGGATTTTTCCCCAAGGTTAAAGCTAATGCTAAAAAGTAATGGCTTAAAAGCAACAACATTAATGTCCTGGAATGGCCGAGTCAGAGTTCAGATCTCAGTCTAATTGAGAATATTAGTAGTTGGACTTGATAAAGACTGTTTGTTCCTTTAGAAGCAAAAGCTCCCTAATTGGAATAAGTTCTTTTAAATTGCGGCATTTTAAGTAACCGAAAAATATAGAGATATGATACGGCGGTAACAAATCACATAATAGGAAATCACTTAGCTTTCTTTAATGACGATTTACACAGCATAACAGATTAAAGGAAGCCATAGCAAGACAATATCAAGGTGGGATCTTGATCTATAGAGTCTGCCATTTTTCATCACTGCGCTGAAAGGATTTTCCGGATGGATGACATCATCCATCCATCGGCTTCGAAGGGATTGGCTGTTGTCCAAGCCTTTTTATACTGGTCTGCTCCACATGCAGGCTCTCTCTGGTCTCCAAACAAGGAAAGGAAAGGACTCCATTTCATCTCAAAAATAGTACAATGCCCTCGCAGTTGTCCCCTTCATTCTTCAAACTGATAACCTAGCGGTTTCTAAATGCAGGCAGACTGGCCCACATGTGCCAAGCTTGGCTTGCACATGTGAATTAATCCATAACATAATTTCTTATACAGAGCACAGTGACATTAAACTTACATTTGTGTTATACTGTTCTCTCACAATTTCCATGCACCCTGACAAATCTTGAGCAGTGCTGGAAAGTAAAATGGGGAACAATGGCAGAGTCCAGAGTGATGGTTCAGGTTTGCTCCACGCAACCTGGTTGCTTCTTTGAGCCTCTTGAAACCAGAACTGTTGATAGTTGTGACTATATATTAGATGGGCAAATGAGGAAACACACAGTCAGCAAGGGTTTGGTGTAAAATGTTCAGAGCTTTTAAATAAAATCCAAACCAAAACAAATAAGTGTTCAAAAACCAGTCCAGTGTAAAAGCCAGATCCTCAATAAATAAATAATACATAAGACTGATGTGTCTAGTGGAGGTTAAAACGTTCAATAATAAATATATTTCAGCATAAATGAGGTTGAAATAACATGCATGTCCTTACTTTAAATCTGGAGTCTCCTTGACTTATCCCATCTGGACCCTGCAACATGAGGAGACATCAGCCGACAGGTGCAGTCACCCATTTATCCTGGGTTTGGGGTCCTATTGCCACTCCAGTGGGACCTGTAGAACTCCCCTCCAAACCCCACACACATCTCCCTCAGCCAGACCGTTGGCGTCTATCCGGCCATACAATGGAGCCACTCCTACTCCTTTTGGTTGCTCAGTCAGAGCACAAATTCACCAGCCCCACACTTGAGCATAGACATGGCAGTCATTTCCTTGGGTCATACCCCCAGCCATCTGCCTTCTTTCTTTCTGACATGGGCTCCTCACTCTCCAGTCTGTTTCTTCTTCCAGTACCCTCTGTTCTCTCTTAGATCTGATCTTTTTTTCCTTTGATATGAATTTTCAATCTTTTTTTTCCTTTTCTTCTCTCAATCTCTTTGTTTCTCTCCTCTCTGCCATGAAGACTTCCTTTATACTGCCCGATTGGGTGCAGGTGCACTCCTCCGTCTCCTCTGAGGTGTGAATGAGGCACCTGACTGAAATGATCGCATTTGCATGCAAATGAGTGATCAGCCAGGCACCCCAATCAACCCCAGCATGAGCAACGGCATGTGTGCACCCACACCCGTTTGGAGTATGCACACCCCGCGACCTGATTATTTATTTAAACCTCTTATTACATCCAGATGCATCTACCTGACCTGAGCACACAAACTCAAGGCTGTTTTGGCTGCCATCAACTAAACACTGGCTCAGGAATGAACACTTACGAGATCAGTTATTTTGTAATTAGTTTAAACCACTTTGCAAAGATTTGTTTTCACTTTGACATTAAAGAGTCTTTTTCTGTTGATCAGTGTCAAAAAAAGCTAAATGAAACCCTTTATGGTTTTAACTCTCTGAAAATAATAATAAATAATAATAATACATTTCATTTATATTGCGATTTATATTTAACAATCTCAAAGTGCTACAAAATAAGAATAAATTAACAAACAAGATAATCTATACATATAATTTAACAAAATGCCTCTCAAAAAAGATACGTTTTTAGGTTTCGTTTAAAAGCATCAGTCGACTGTGGGGCTCTCAGGTAATCAGGGAGAGAATTCCACAGCCTCTGCGCCACCAAAGAAAAGGCCCTATCACCCATACTGCTAAGCTTAGTTCTGGGAACTTGAAGAGTGTTAGTATGCACAGAGCGGAGGATGAGTGAGGAAGTATGAGGGATAAGGAGTTCCTGTAAATACAGGGGAGCAGATCCATAGATGCACTGATGGGTAAGGACGGAAACCTTATACTCTATTCTAAGTGGTACAGGGAGCCAGTGAAGGGTTTTCAAGATAGGAGTGATGTGGCTATGCTTTCGCACCCTCATCAGGATCCTGGCAGTGCTGTTCTGAATGTACTGGAGTCTCTGGATACTAAGCAATGGTTCCCCACATGAATCAACATAAAACATCTGTTGCTGCAAGCTGTGGCTACTGTTGGTGCCTGTTCAACGTCTCTAGCTTCAGCAGCTATGTGGGGGCAACTTGATGGATAGCAGGAATGCATGGCGGGCTAGCTGCCTAGCTGTCTTTGTGTGGCAAGTGGGCGCAATCTGGTTTTGTAACTCTTGTTATCATAAATGGCGGTCCTCCCAGGTGTACGTTGCCATAAGCACATCAGCTACATGACCGTGTTCAGCGCCACAATCAACTAGGAACCGATCAGCTAATACTGATATCTCACTTTCGTTTTCGATCTCCATCTCCAGATCACATACATCAAAATCCAAGTCTGACAAGTCAAGAGTCCAATTCAGTGATAATGTGCAAAACGTCATCCACAGTTTATTTTCCTTTGTGCATTGTTTATGGTCTCTTGCCAAATCTCGATGCCATTTTACAGGTTGTTTGCTCTTTGCTACTGGTGAACGTGTAGGGAATCGAGATCAAATCAACAAAGATAACTTTCCTTCTAGCAAAGAGAGACGAACTAAATTTGAATGGCAGGTTTTGTCATACTTTACAGCTGATTACCGTCCTCTCAGAATCTCAGAATTTCGACAACACTCGCCCTGAAAGAGTTAATGTTGTATAATAATAAAATGGGAAAGCTTCTAAGGGGTGAAAAGTTTTTGTGCAAAAAAAGCAAACAATAAAAAACATATTTTATAACATGTTTAAATAAATATGCTCACATATCATTTTATTAGTTATTTATTGTCAACTTTCATAATAAATGTATTTAATTGTATACTTACATATTTATTTGTGTAACTAATTCATTTATTTAATTTTGACTAAAACTTTCCTTAGTTGTTACAGATGGTCTCAGTAGCAAAAAATGAAAAACAAAATCCATTAAATATTGACACCCAGAAAAAATATTTAAGGATTTGCATTTATTTTAAAACATTGTATGTTCATTTCTGTCCAAAATGGGGAATTTCAGAAAGAAAACAGAAAATGTCTATTAATATGGCAGACATTCAAATTATCTGCCAGACTGGTCACTAACATGATCTTTTTAATGATTATATTGATGCTTCATGTGCCAAAGGAGTGACTCAATGGCTGGGTCCACATTGAGCACTCACCTCCAAACGTGTCTCCCCACAAGTCCTATAAGGAGCTTCACCTTCCACCTCAAAAAGCCATTTCTGAAAATTAAATTGACTGAAGTCAACAGTGCGTACATGGGGGGACCAGCTATAGATAAAAAGTCTGAGGCTTCCTGTGAGATGTTCAGCTGGCAAAAGAAGAACATTGGCAAAATACAAAAGACAAGACCAGTGTATGCCAGCATCTGAAAGAAAAGCATGAAAATAATTTGCTTCTGTCTTTCCAGACGTGGGTTCTGGAGAACATCTGTGTTGACTTTGTAAATGTGCCTGCATAAAAAGAAACTGATTGAAATGCTTGACAGGTTCATCAGAGAGAGCGGCAATATCACATAAAAAACAGAAAAAATTATTAAAATAATCATGTTCATGATATTACCGTAACAATCTGTTGTCGTGGAATTATGTTCATTGTGCGTTCCATTTTGGCCAAAGATAGAAAAGATAAATATACTATTTAAACCAAAACATGAGAAAAATGCAGCTCCTATTCCCCAGTGTACCATCTTAGAAATCATTGTTTTGACCTTTTGGAAGAAAATGTTTTGAGCTGGGAGAATCTTGACACAGTATAAGAGAAAGAGCAAAGCTGTGAACCATATGGTGCTCTGGTACGAGGTCAACAAAAAGAAGACAACTAAAAGATACAAAAACGAAATGGTCATGGAAAAGTTTATATACCATTTTAAAAACATGTGTGCCACTGAAAAGAAGCATATGAAGGCGTTGGCACCGGCCACACATCCAATGGTCAGGTGAACATTTTGTCCTCCTCTTTTTTTATCTTCTTCTCCCCAGGGCAAGACTATACAAAAAACGATAAACAAGTTACCCAGAAGACCTGCAGTGGAAGACACGCCAAGAAATGCTTCAAAACTTAGGTCATCCATTTTATGACTGTCTGGAAAGATTCTTCAGGTTCTTCTGTTTTTTGATTGATTAATTACCTGCATATGTAGTTGAAATGGCTTTCTTCAGTTAATAGAGTCAAGAAGACACTCCACTTTATGTGCTGCTTTCTATGCAGTTTAATTTATGGAAAGAATTATGCTTCATGTGATGATCCCTTTTTTGCATCCCCAAGCTAGAAATAGTGGCCAAGCCATTTGCCTGCTCATCTCCTGTTGCTCTTAAAGCCTTCTTGCCTACTTTAGTTGCAAATAAGGCTTTTCAGTTTGCATTAGCAGCAGATCACACTGGACAGGTGACTGTGCCCATTTCTATTAATGCCTTACTGAGAGCACGATAAACAACAATACCCATGTACTGTTCTCATTTTTGGTGTTTGAATCAGAAACTAAACAGACAAAAAAAGTGGGGATGAATATATATCAAAAGAGGCTGAAGAAGAGTAAAAATCTAAAATTAAATCAAATATAATTTGCCACATACAATTTAAGACAGAGTACAAAGTGTAGTGTATATGTGAAGCAGTGGTGCTAACCATTGTGCCCCAATGTCACCCTCCCAACATAGAGACTTTTTCTTTTCTTTTCAGTCTCAGAATCTCAAAAAAATATATAAAAAAATCTTTAATCTTAATGTAAGCCATGCTAGTTCAGGCTGTTCATAAGAAATGTAATGATTTACTTCATCTAACTCTCTCTCTCTATATATATATATATATATACTAGACATTAAGCCCGTTAAAATAACGGGCGCTAGAACAGTAGTGCATAAACATTAGTAGATACAGTCTATATTAAATGGCAATGGACTTTGTATGTGGCTGTAATATGCGTCACTGTATTGTGTGCCTTTAATTTTCTCTCTCAGTAATACTGGTTTGTATTTCCGTGAAATGCCTGTAATTTTGTCTAACAGTAATACAGTGGAACCTCGGTTCACGACCATAATTCGTTCCAAAACTCTGGTTCTAACCTGATTTGGTTGTGAACTGAAGTAATTTCCCCCATAGGATTGTATGTAAATACAATTACAGTAATCCATTCCAGACCGTATGAACTGTATGTAAATATATAATTTTTTACGTTTTTAAGCACAAATATAGTTAATTATACCACTGAATGCACAGCGTAATAGTAAACTAAATGTAAAAACATTGAATAACACTAAGAAAACCTTGAACAACAGAGAAAACTAACACTGCAAGAATTTGCACTATAGCCTTACGACCCGCTTGCTAAAAACTCTTTTTTTAAGCACAGGGGAAAAAATGAACATTTGAAAAATCTGAAATCTAATAAACAACCAAGAAAAGTAACACTGCAACAATGCACACGTGCCCCTGTGTGTGTGTGTGTGTGACGCGCGCGCCTGTGTGTGTGTGACGCGTGCGTGCGTGCCTGTCTCTGTGGGTGTGTGTGTGTGTGTGCATGCGTGTGTCGCGCGTGCCTCTGTCTGTCTGTATGCCTGTCTGTCTCTCTCTCTCTCTGCACAGGGAATGCACAGGAAGAGACTGAACACGTGCTGTGTGGCCCCGCGCATGCACTTCTCCAGAAGACACACACACGGACACCGCGCGCGCCTGTGTGTGTGCGTATGTGACGCACGCGCGCCTGTGTGAGTGCGTATCTGTCTCTCTCTCTGCACAGGGAATGCACAGGAAGTGACTGAACACGTGTTGTGTGGCCCCGCGCATGCGCACTTCACCAGAAGACACACACACACGGACACTGGACGCACACAAGGGTTTTATTAAAGAGGATGATATAAATAAAATCTACAGTCTTTCTGTCTGTCTGCTTTTCACAAGAGAACTACTTAACTACTTAGATTGGACTTTTTTCTAGAATTTGCTTGAACATTCCGGTTAATTTTGCGACTTCTCTCATCGTGCCAAGAATCATAGTTTGCTTGCGGTACTGATTTATTTACGTAAATCCGAGAGAGCGGCTGCGAGTCAAGGGGAGGGGTGGTAGGGCCCTTCTCACTTACGTGTGCCTCAGGGTGTATCTTACCTCTGCTTAGCTAGCGAATGAGAGAACTACTTAACGAGTTTTGGTCAGGTTTTTTTCTATAATTTGCTTGAACATTCCGGTTGATTTTGCGACTTCTCTCATTGCGCCAAGAATCATAGTTCACTTGCATGAGCGATATATGTGCGCTAATCCGAGACGGAGGCTGCGGGCTGAGGGGAGATGGAAGCGGGACATCAGGAGTGGGGAGTCAGTCTACCTCTGTGTTTTGGAGTGCACCTTACCTCCACTTAGCTAGCGATACCTTTTTGTTTATTGATTTTTAAAGTTTGTCCTATTTCACTACTATGCGGGCGGAGCCGAGGGGAACGACTAATTAGGTATAAATACAAAATAAAGAAGAAAAGTTTCATCAGATATTTGAAATATTAAAATGGGTGTTTCAACATAACTCTTTAAAGTCTAAATGTTCTTGACTGCAATAAAAATATGTTATTTTTCACTCTCTGATAGAGGTCAGCTATATCCCTAGTCTTCGTCTTCTTCCACTTTGTTTTTTCCCATTTCTCTGTGTGGTCGATGTGCTTGATCGACCTCCTCCATACAGCTCAGTCCTGCACCTGCTCACCAGCCAGACCTTTTTTCTTCAGATCTTTTTTAACTTTATCCATCCACCTCCACTTTTTCTTTCCCTGTACTTTCATTAGCATCACTGTTTTGCCTACATATCCATTGTCTACTTTCCTGTACTTTCTTACAACAAGAACATTTATTTCTATAGCATGTTTTCATACAAATGATGTACCTCAAAGTGCTTTACAAGATGAAGAAAGAAAAGTTTATAAAAAAAATTTAAATATAAAAATAAGATTAGGCAATACTAAGTAACAAAGAATAAAGTAAGGTTCAATGGCCGGGAAGGCAGAAAAAACCAACAATAAAACTCCAGAGGTCTGGAGAAAAAAAAATGTGCAGACATTCTGAGGCCACGAGACCACCCAACTCCACTGGGCAGTCTAACTAACATAAATGATCTCAGTCAGTCCTCATGGTCTTCAGGCTTCATGTGAAAGGATTTGATGATGATGGTCATGTGGACATCTGGTCTTCAGTCCATCAATGTAGGGACAGCATGGTGCCCTGATCAGGTGGTGGGGGTGCAGATCACGTCCATAGAAAAAACAGAAAATTAACAGCAGAGAAGTAAGAGTTAGTATGGATTGTGGAGCCATGATAAAAACGATAATTAAATGCATTTACAGAATATCAGGGTTACACTGAAATGAAGCTCCAAGAAAGCAATGTTTAAATAATGAGCTTTTAGCAGTTTTTTAAAGTGCTCCACTGTATTAGCCTGGAAAATGTCTATCGGTAAACTATTCCAGATTTTAGGTGCATAACAGCAGAAGCCGCCTCATCACTTCTTTTAAGTTTAACTCTTGGAATTATCTAAGGATACGTTAAGAGTGTAAGGTGAGAGGTATTCCGAAATATAGGATGGAACGAGATTATAAAAGGCTTTATAAACCATTAGTAGTATTTTAAAGGAAGTTCTTAATGGCACAGGTAACCCAGTGTAGTGACATCAAAACTGGGGAGATGTGCTAGGATTTTCTTCTCCTAGTTAAGATTCTGGCAGCTGCATTCTGCACTCGTTGCAACCAATTGATGTCTTTTTTGGGTGGTCCTGACAGAAGTGTGTTACAATAATCTTAGTATATTAGTAATCTTAGTTATCTATCCAAATTTTGTTGTACCTCTGATTGTCTCATTTCTTTTTCTGTTGTTTATTTTTTAAATTTCTCTGCACATCCATCTCAACATTCTCATTTCTGCCACATCTAATTTCTTTTCTTGTGCTCCCTTTACTGCCCATGTTTCAGCTTCATGCGTCACTGGTCTTAACACTGTCTTAAAAACCTTACCTTTAACATTTACCTTAATTTTGTGATGACACAATACTCCTGATAGCTTCTTCCAGTTGTTCCATCCACACTGCAATCCTTGGGTTGTCTCTACATCTTATTTTCTGTCACTGGCTACCACTGATCCTAGATATTGAGCTGCATCCACTCTTTTGAATAGCTGACATTGCAGGCTAACTTCTGAATCCTGATCATTATTAAACCTCATATATTCTGTCTTCCTCCAATTCATCTTCAATCCTCTACCTTCCAAAGCCCTTCTCCATTCTTCCAACTAATAAAGGATCAAAAATCAAAAATAACATCACACTCATAATCATTCAGTCAGTCATCAGTCATTTTCTATCCCACTTACTTTCATGATCACTGATCTTGAAATCGTTGAAAACAATACCCCACATGCTTATGTTTAAAAATTGTCATTTTCAGACTTCTGGAAAGTCGCACTTAGTGGGCTAGGACCACTGGTAAGGAATCAAAAATCAAAAATAGTTTCATATTCATGATTGGCAACCTCAAAATAACATAATATAACACTCCACATAAATATTTTGACCAACTGTTTTTGAAGTTTGACCCCCTGTATCCCATTAGGGTGTACACCTCTGGGAGTCAGGAGATGTGGTGTGCACAACTTTATGTTCTTCTGATAATTTTTGCTTAATGTTCTCTTTATCATAAGGTTGTAATTTGTAATGTCCACAAAAGCAATCAAATAATTGAAGTTCAATTAAATGTTAAGCATTATAGGGTCAGAATGATTCATCATTAGAATGTTGATAACAGAGTGTATTTGTTGCTGAATTAATAAATATTAACCACAATATTGCAATTTATCTACTTAGTAACGTGAACACATTCAGACAGTATCTCCATGTCTGAAAAATACATTTTAGTTTTAATAATAATTAGTTTAAATCTATCTATTTTACCATTGCTTATTCATGTAAGTTTTCTGTCCTTGTCTTGCTTTTTTCCATTCCATCTTGATTGTATTAAATGAAACTTGTCCAGCATTAAAATAGTACTGAAAAGGAAACATTTAATCCAGTTATCTGCAGTACACAATAGGCCATATTACCAGAACTTGCATGGTTTGCCCGTGAAATGTAAAATCTCATCCAACTTACTGTATTTACAGTCAAAGTGATCAAACATTCTTCTTTATATGCAGGTGAGCACCTAGCTTTTGTCTTTGCTCCAGATCTTCACCCTTTCCATCTTTGGATGAGGTGCACCTGTGGTAAGGTGTACTAGATCTCCTTAAGTGCTAGCTGAGTGTGTGGATATTTAATATATCCCAACTGTTCATTCATCAGAGTTCCTTATATTCTAAAATTTTATATTTTAAATATTATACTGTAGTTTACTCGAGTGCCACAAGAGGGACAAGACAGACTGAAAAAGCATGCAGATTTTCTGATGAGGTATTATTTATATGAAGGCTACTCCATGGAGAATGCAGAATGCTCGCTTTTATTTTTACTGAATGAAGGTTATTGGAGGTGTAGAGCACAGGGGTGTTTCTAGATGCTCTTGTAATTTTATTCTTTTTTTTAATTAACAGTTCAATGTTGTATGTGTTTTTGTGTTGTCACCAGTTGTTCTAGGATTTGAGTTTGGGGTGAACAGTTTCTACAGGAATTAGTCTGGGTCTTATAAACCAATCATCTCAGTTAGTTATTGGGCTTTGTAACCACTATGGGGCGTTGTAGCACCCTGAATCCCAGATACAACTGCGTGGACCCAAGTCCCAGGATCAAGTAAAAGGTTTATTGCACAATTCTTTTTCTCTTTTTCCTTCCTCCTCCACTCCTCCCTGGCAAGCTTTGTCCTCTTTCCACCCAACTCCAACTCACCTGAGTGAGGCAGAGAGATTCCTTTTATCCAAGACCTGTGAGTATCTCAGGTGCTAGGGCATATCCTGTTGGAAGTGTTTTCAGTTCAAGCGAAACTTCCTGAAACCAGGGATCATAAATCCCTGTAGCAGCCCCTGGTGGTACACATAGAATCCAACAGGACTGCTCCTCGGCACTGCAGTTCCCAGCATGCCCTGTGGGTGTCGATTTGAGAAAAACCAAGGCCCAGGGATACTGCAATCTAGTGTATGTTCTCCTAAACAATTGCTCCATTATGTTGTCCTCCCAGCCGGGTAAGGGTAATTTAATCACTCCACAAATCGTTATTGCTCCTCATGCCAACCTCAGGCAAAGAAAGGAAGTGCCCTGCATTTTCTTTCTCTTGACATCCCAGTCATGTAACAGATAGTCAGGGATGTCAGTCCATGACAAATTCTAAGGAGCTTGACAGAGACATTTTCTGTTTGTTTTGACACTAGATTTTCATGTTCGTTTTTATTTATTCATTTATTTTTTTACTCATGGCTCAAGACTTCGAGTACTAACTGCAAATACAGAATGTGCCATCCGTAAGTGTGCTTGCTGTTAAAATCCATGGAAGATGCATCACATTATGGAATCAAAAACAAACTTAGTTCCACATTTGCATCTGCTATGCTAATAAATGTATTAATACATTATACAAATTAACAGCATTTTGCTTTCCTCTTGCTTGCTGCATGTATTTGCATGGAAAATTTGTAAGAAATCACTATATGGCTAATAATCAAGAGAATGTTCTAATTATGCCAACAAGCAAATTATGGAAGATCTCAAGGTAATCAGCAGGATTGGCTGGTCGAGGAGTGTACGTGCAGTTCTGATAACTTATAATAAAGACTGAGGTTTGCTGGACATGAGTGCCCATAAGGATGGCAAAATACAATATACAGTTAGGTCCATACATATTTGGACAGAGACAACTTTTTTCTAATTTTGGTTCTGTACATTACCATTTACAATGTATTTTAAACAAAACAACTCAGATGCAGTTGAAGTGCAGACTTTCAGCTTTATTTCAGTGGGGTGGACAAAAAGATTGATTAAAAATGTGAGGCAACTAAAGTATTTTTTTAACATAATCCCTTTATTTCAGGGGCTCAAAAGTAATTGGACAATTGACTCAAAGGCTATTTCATGGGCAAGTCCGTCGTTATGTCATTATCAATTAAGCAGATAAATGGCCTTGAGTTGATTTGAGGTGTGGTGCTTGAATGTGAAGACTTTGCTGTGAACAGACAACATGCGGTCAAAGGAGCTCTCCATGCAGGTGAAAGAAGCCATCCTTTAAGCTGCGAAAACAGAAAAAGACCATCCGAGAAATTGCTACAATATTACGAGTGGCAAAATCCATCTCAACATTCTCATTTCTGTCACATCTAATTTCTTTTCTTGTGCTCGTTTTACTTTTCTGGTTTCAAACATTTTTGCGTTGCTTTCTAACTACAATGTAAGATTTAAGTGTTTTGGCTGTGAGTTCAATTTATTTTTGGTCACCAAACTTCCCTCTAAGACTTTTTGGTTTCATCTCTTGGGTTGTAAATTTTGACTTCACAGCATCTTCATTATATTTTTTATTCATTTTAACAGAAAGCTAAATATCCTGCTTAGGAAAAATACATTTCTATCTATCTATCTATCTATCTATCTATCTATCTATCTATCTATCTATCTATCTATCTATCTATCTATCTATCTATCTATCTATCTATCTATCTATCTATCTATCGTATAGTGCCTTTCAGATCTATCTATCTATCTATCTATCTATCTATCTATCTATCTATCTATATGCCATTTTGTTCTCCTATAATTAGATGCAATTATCCATTGCTAGACTAGGATTAGGGCTGTCACATTGAACGTGTTTTTTTAGTAAAAACTTAAAACTATAAATTGCGGGAGCTAACCTTATTGCAAGGGGCAAACCATAGGACCAGCCACTGCAAAGGCACGATTGCCCCTCAGCTTTAGGCATGCACATAGGACAGTAAGCAATAGCTGATTTGAGGATCCCAGCTGCCTGGCTGAGGAGTATGGATCAAGAAGATTGGTTAAGTTGACCCATGTGATGCTTTAAACACAAAACGTAGAATCTTAAAATCCACCCTGTAACTAATAAAGAGCTAATGAAGAGAAGCCAACACTGGAGTGATCTGATCCCTTTTTTTCCTGCTGGTCAAAGCTCCAGCAGCTGGATTCTGCACCAGCTGCAGATGAGACAATGTCGTATGGAATACCGTAGGGCATTACAATAATCCAGACGATTATTGTATGTAGGTCATAAAAGAAATGGCTTGACTTTGTTAATCATCCTGAGGCAGAAAAAGCTACTTTTTTCGATTTTCAGTCTTCAGGTTCATTAACTTTTATTTGAAATTCATGAAGTTTTCAGGTTCCCTATATGACTTTGTCCCAAAGGGGGAGGGAAATAGTTAGACAAACACTGGCCAGACCAAAATAGTATTTATTAAAGTTATAAAATTGCTGACTGATAATAATAATAATAAGAAGAAGAAACAAGCAAATATTAAAAATACAAAATATTGCAACTCTCAAATAAAAAAATAAAAATTAATGATTAAAAGTACAAAAAACAAATTGAAAATCTCCAACACTAATTGTAAAAGTCAATATCCAAAATAAGACGCCAGAATAAAAAAATAAAGAAAAGGAAAAGTTCTTGGTTGAAAAACCAAGAAAGGCCAAAACTGAATGGTCAAACGACATGTAAATCTTTAACAGAGGCAGGAACACAACATGGGGACAGAGAAGAGAGCCATAAAAGCCAATTATAAAGAAGCAGAGGTGGGCTGAAGTTTATGCAACCCTGAGATGCTGTAACAAAGCTAATTACAGCATCTGAAGACATTTAAGTTATCAGGGTCTCTCCCCTCACCTATCAAAACTATAACAACATAATTAACAAAGAATATATAGAAATAAAAAAATACAAAGAAACCATTAAACAAGTAACAAAAATCTAAATCATAATTCATAAGGCTATTATAGAAAAAGAAAAGAAACAGAATAATAAAACTAAAACTAGATGTGAGACGCTTCTTTGTTTTCAAAACCAATGTAGTTATCTGATATTTAATTATTGCAGATTACTTTTAAGGACGGTTTTTAATTTAACAATATGGCTTTTCTGAATGGTTCTTTTAATACCAGTGCTATTTAATTTCATTTCATTGTGTTTTTTTTCTTGTGATTTACTTCATAACTGCTATTGTATCTATTTCATTTTGGCAAAAATGGATCCTCACATGACCATAATAGTTTCAAGATTAACATAAAGAGAAATCTGGATAACCTTGTGTTAGCAGTGGTCATGAAAAAGAACTGCTAAACACCACTACGTAGACGCAACATTCTGATGATTGGCCTCCCCATATACGCACTAAGCATAACATCACCAAGTTGTTCCCTAACTGATCTTAAGGCTTTCTTGAGCCCTAAGCATACGAGAGACCACATCAGTGGTGACTGCATTTCAGATCATATGCTCCATCTAAAAATAACAGTTTTATTTGGAAATGTTATCTACCACACATGGTTGGTAGTGATGGCTGGGAGAAATTTTAGTCTCATGTTTCAAGGGAGAACAGAGATAAGAAGATCAATACTGGACCACAGCAAACAACACAAAACATCCATCCATCCATTATCCAACCTGCTATATCTTAATTACAGGGTCACGGGGGTCTGCTGGAGCCAATCCCAGCGAATGCAGAGCACAAGGCAGGAAACAAACTCCAGGCAGGGTGCCAGAACACAAAACATCTGTGAAAAAAATTTAATGTTACTGATGTCATATAATTCAGACGTCAAGTCATTTAGTCGCCAAGAATTCTTTATTTTTGTGAATAATTCAGGAAAATCAGAGCAGAGCATGCAGATGAAACACATGATTGAGCTGTTTAATTGAAGACATGCCTACTCCCCATATTAACTGCTCAAGAGTACTGTTTTCAATTCCAAAAACTCTATGACTTGTTGTGCAGATTATGCAACAAGAGTAATGTGAGATTTTTTCACTGAAGTTTTGATATTTTTTTTTCTGACTCCTTTCTATCAGAAATTTTGTTATCTCTGTTCTCCATGAAGTCTGACTGGGTTTCCTCCCACAATCCAAAGACATGCAGATTTGGTGCATTGCTTTGGCGATTCCAAATTGTCTCTAGTGTGTGCTTGGAGTGTGTGTGTGTGTCCTACTGTGGGCTGGCGCCCTGCATGGGGTTTGTTTCCTGCCTTGCGCCCTGTGTTGGCTGGGATTGGCTCCAGCAGACACCCGTGACCCTGTAGTTAGGATAATAACGGGTTGGATAATGGATGGATATTCTCCATGAAAACCTGAAATAATTTTTTTTTTATTAATATTTTTTTTATTAGCCATCACTACATGTGGTAACTTAAAAAAGAAAATAACTTTTGCATGAAGTATTCATTTAAGTCAACAGTTGATTGAAATTACGTCATTAGCAGAAAATAAGGCAAAATTTACAAATGATTCTTAACTGTTATGACTTCTAGCATTTTTTGTAACCTCATTTTTATTTTCATGTTGGCAGCTGCACATATTTGCAGGCTTTATAGCTATGCGTGGTAGAGAAAAAAAATTAAAGTTACAATCATCACAAATTTGAGGCGTGCTAGTATCCCTCCTAGGCATTTCATCAGTCTTGTTCACCCTACTATTGAAGAGTAAAGAGCGCCCTGTGTATTCTTGGCATATTTTCATTGTTTTGCTTAAAAAGATCAAAATATGCCACAAGGGTGGTGCAAGACCAAGCATTTAATGTCAGGGATGTAGTTTAGTGAAAACATAAAGGTGTTAGATAAACTTTGTGCTGGAATGCTGGCAGTTGCGGTTGGCCACAACCAGCTGGCTAGAGATATCGAGACTGCCAATTCCATAACTGAGATTACACATCATCTTGGCTTTGCTATGCTTCTACACTCTGAGATCCTAAGGATTTCCAGCAGACATCATTGACAGATTATTTCAAGCCATTGTGTCCTTCATTTATCACAACATTTTTAGAAATCGCCTTAGTCAATGGGTGGGCCTCTCTGGTAGTGTCTTAAATTGGTTTGAATCCTACCTGGCAGGTAGAAAATTCTTTGTTAGTTGTGGTAATTACCTCTCAAAGACACATGATATCTGATATGGTGTTCCACAAGGCTCTATCCTGGGTCCGCTGCTCTTCTCAATTTACATGCTTCCGTTAGGTTAGAATATCTCGGGGCACAACGTGAGCTACCACAGCTATGCTGATGACACACAGCTGTACTTATCAATAGCACCTGATGACCCAGACACTGTTAATTCACTAACACAATGTCTTACTTGTGTTTCTAATTGGATGAATAGTAATTTTCACAAGCTAAATAAAGAGAAAACAGAAATTTTAGTGATTGGCAATAATGGAGACAAAGAGATTATTAGAAATAAACTTGATTCTTTAGGATTAAAAATCAAGATGGAGGTAAAGAATGTAGAGGTAACTGTTGATTGTAACCTGAATTTGAAATTGCATATTAATCAGATCACTAGGACAGCATTTTTTCACTTAAGAAACATAGCAAAAGTTAGACCTCTTATATCATTGAAAGATGCTGAGAAATTAGTTCACGCTTTTGTTTTCAGTCGACTAGATTACTGTAACGCACTCCTCTCAGGACTACCCAAAAAAGACATAAATCATTTGCAACTAGTGCAGAATGCAGCTGCTAGAATCCTAACTAGGAAAACTACCTGTGTCATTCAGAATTGACTTTAAAATACTGCTTATGGTTTACAAATGTCGCTCCATCTTTTATATCGGAATGTCTGACTCCTTATATTCCAAATCGTAACCTTAGATCCTCAAATGAGTGTCTCCTTAAAATTACAAGAACAAAACTTAAAAGAACTGGTGAGGCGGCCTTCTGCTGTAATGCTACTAAAATCTGGAATAGCCTGCCAGTAGGAATTCGCCAGGCTAATACAGTAGAGCACTTTAAAACACTGCTGAAAACATATTACTTTAACATGGCTTTCTGATAACTTAACCTTCATTTAATCCTGATACTCTGTATATTCAATTCATTATAATAACTATTCATGGTGGCTCTAAAATCCATATAACCCCTACTCTCTCTTCTGTTTCTTTTCCCGGTTTTCTGTGGTGGCGATCTGTGCCACCACCACCTACTCAAAGCACCGTGATGTTCCTACGTTGATGGACTAAAAGCCAGAAGTCTACATGACCACCATCATCAAGTCCTTCCAAGAGAACCCTAAATCCAAAGAGGACTGTTTGACTTACAGTATGTTAGGTAGATTGCCCTGAGGGGACTGGGCGGTCTCATGGTCTGGAACCCCTGCAGATTTTATTTTTTCGCTCCAGTCTTCTGGGTTTTTTTTTTCCATCCTCCCTGGCCATCAGACCTTACTCTTATTCTATGTTAATCAGTGTTGTCTTATTCTAATTCTTACTTTGTCTTTTTCTCTTGTCTTCATCATGTAAAGCACTTTGAGCTACATTTTTTGTATGAAAATGTGCTATATAAATAAATGTTGTTGTTGTTGTTGTTGATCTCCAATGCCATTCATGAAGGACAGAGTGTCGGAGGTGATGTTGAGACCTCGCCAGTCTCAGAGTCTGCTAAAAGCAGAGATGTTAGCACAAAAGACCATTTAGGGTTACTAGGGAGTAACTTGCAAGAAGAAATGTTTGGCTTGTTGCTAGTTTTATTTTGTGTACTATATTTTATGGGTTATTTAATGTTTACTGTATTATAAAAAGTGCCTATTATCAGAAGTAATGTTTAGTTCTAAAAAGAATTCTACACAGAAAAGAATATTTTGAGCAATCTTTTGTGAAAGATTATAGTTTCTGTTGGTCGCATGGACCTAACCCACTATTTCACTTAGACTCAAAGTATAAACACTCACGGCTTTGACTTTCAATCTGTTTTCTAGCAATGTTACCCAAACGAAAGTTGAAGGTTGACTGTAGAAATGATTTACATTAATACTAATCATGGAAACTAGCCACCCTAAAGATTGACAGAGAAAATATTCTTGTTATGAATCATATTGCTTTTCTATTTTGTACTTGTTTTATTACTGTTACTGTTTCATTACTAATTATTATTTCATTTATTACTTGTTTATTATTGTAATGATGGTGACGTCATTTTTAGATGCAATTTCATTGTACAATTTTCAACTGATGCAAGACTGTATGGTTTATGGTGTGTGATGTCGTTACACGCTTTTGGATTTTTTCAAAAGATTTTGTGTGTGCTTCTGTTCATTTTACTTCAAGATTTCTCTTCCTGGGTTTGGCTTGGTGTTTAGAAATTAAGATTTATTCTTTGCTCTCTGGCTCATGTTACTAGCTGCTTGAACGTGAACCACAAGACTGTCTACTCCTGTTTAAAAAAAGAATTGACCGTTTTTCCTTTTTCTGATCCAAATGTTCTTTAATAATTCTAGTTTAGGCTACATGTCAGTCAGTCAGTTTTTTTCTGAGCAGTTCTTATAATTTGCCCTCTGTGTTAACAGCTCAATGTTTTTTTTTCTACAGCCTGGGTTGATTAATACAGTTTGAACAAGTCAGCCATTTGAAAACTGAACTATGCTATGTAATAAAGCAATACACTGGATTGAATGAATACACAACATATATGTTGCACAAACTCTTAAAAAATTTAAAAACACCAAAGTGCTACAAATTAGCCATTGTAAAGTGCTTAATTTAAATTAAAGAGCTTTGTCACCTAGACCTCTTGCCAGGTCATTGGGGTAAATGCTATCATTCAGTGTACCAACAAGAGTGGACTGGAAGTACTTCATGTCAGTCAGATCTATTTTGTTTTTCCTGGACGGAGGTAAAACTGGTATCAGCCTCCAATAAGATCGACCCAGAGCCCATTTACAATCAACAAGTCTATGGTGATCAATAAATTGGGCTCCCATAAACTTAACTGATAGGAACTGGGAGCCCTCCTTTTGGCCTTATGAACAGAGGTGCATACCGTGGTGGTGTACTGCTGTAATTCGGTATTGAGAGGAAGAACCTTGGAATATGGCTGCTCTGTCCTGTTGAAATTTATGTGTTTGTAGAGGAGCTAAGCAAGTCATTACTGGGACATAAATGTGGGTTGTAGTCTACTCATCAATTTTATATCTGTATTATCGATGTGTTCTTAAGTACAGACAGATACTTTCAACTTAGTGAACTTATGTCTTAAAGTGTTTTCTTTCCTGTTTGATACTCTATTTACTATATGTTTTTAATTATAACAAGAATCTCCTGTTTTTCTTCTTTTGATCATTTTAATTGTATTACTTTGATTCTGCAGGAAAACAAAGAAAGGTTCAATTTTCACTATTGAGAGGTATATTTTCATTTTAAATTATTGTTGAAGAGCAGCACTCCCCCTTTTCTGTTATAATTTCATGCTATTCTATTCTCATTGTAAATATTCATGATGTCTGTATCAAAAATGAATTAACTGAGCACTCACAAGATGGAAGGAGTGCCTTTATTTTATGTGTGGTACCATGCAGTACAGAGAAGGCAATGACTGACTTTAATAGCCATCACCCTCTTAAAAACACATAGGAAATTGGAGACATGCACATCTTTCTTCTTTGCTGTAAGCTAGGGGTCTCCAGCTCCAGTCTTCGAGGGCCAGAGTGGCTGCTGGTTTCCATTCTAACTCTTTTCTTAATTAGTGACCAGTTTTTGCTGCTAATTAACTATTTCGCTTTACTTTAATTGACTTTAATTGAGACTCTGACCTCTGAATTGATTCTTCTTTACTTAAACATCACCTAAATATAAATTTGATGTGAAGTGAGCCAACAGATGACCAGCTAAGTCGAGGCCTCAAACTTCAACCAACTTCACTTCATTCAGTTTCTTAATTTGAAGCCAATTCTCGTTGCTAATTAAACCCGTTATTTAATTCCATGGCGCTCATTCTGCCATAGCAGGCATTTCCAAAACTGTTGATTTTGTTTTTTAAGAGCGCTGTCAAAATGTTTTGTGGACCTGAGCAGATCTTTATTACTGAGGCCTTCACCTTTCTTTATTTTCAGTTATTGTGTGATGGACGCAGTTTGCTGTTTATGTGTTGGTTCATTATGTGTCTTAATATTGTTTGGTTGCTAATTAAGGAAAAAAAAAATAATTAAGGGGCCTAAGTCTTAAATTGTGAATCAATTAAAATGAAGGCAAATAGTTAATTAGCAGCGAAATCTGGTCACTAATTAAGAAAAGGGTTAGAGTGAAAACCTGGAGGCACAGTAGCTGGAGACCCCTGCTGTAAGCTAACGCTAAATGAGGCTCTGAGGCCAAAATGTTTTCTTCCCCACTACATCCAGAATTCATCAGTTTTAGCCTTGTACATGTTAGCTGAGTGGGGCTTTGAGCAAGAGTAGGTTACTTTTTAAAGCTTGAATGAAATGCAGCTTACAGTAAAAATTATACACCACATCTGTCAAGGAATCCAATAAATTCTCGTTGGGAGACTGAAGTCCAAAAAAAACAAGTGTAACTTCTTGATAGAGCTTTCCCTAAAATGTAAAAGAAAGATAAAAGAATTAAAAGTTTTAAGAACTTCCGGTTCCTGATTAAAGCACTCTTTTGACTATGAGTTTTGTTTTTCCTACCTTTAAAAAATTCAGTTTCTGATTTGCATATATTAAAAACTGATTTTGACAGATATATAAATTTTCTATTCGATTACACATTGATTACATTTATTGAATGACTCCTGTCCTTGTTAACTGTTAGCTTTTGCTTTTAGCATTCTTAAGAAGCATTTTAATCGAAGCCTCTTGATCAGTGACCCAGTCCTGCTGCTACTTTAGCACAAGGACAAGTATTGATAACAGAACCAGTACAATCTCATGTAGGAGAATCCTGACTCCAAGGGTCCTGTTTTTATGCAAGTAACAAGGAAAGAGAAATGAAACTAATCACATACTTCAGTAATTCACAAAGTGCATTTAAGAAGTGTTACCACCATCTGTAAGTTTCCCATCCTGAACATGGCTTTATGACTGAACTTTGGCACATATTCAACCTTTGTCATTCAAAAAAATAAAACCAATGATATACAGTAGTGCTTATGGGATTTACTCTTATTGGTCACCTTTATAATAGATGTTCACCATGCTAAAGACCACATGAGTCACTAAGTTGTATTTAACTCCAAATTATTATTATTTGTTTACAGTTTTAAAAGTTGACATTTCACTTCAAAATTGACAGTTTAAAGTCTGTAGTATAGTCTACAGATAATTTTACAAAACTTGCCTTGAGACCAAGGTTTTATGGATTCGGTTGTGCAGTCTGACTCACTCTTTGACCCTCAGCAATTCACTTATTCTTCTTATTTTCCATTTAAAAAAAATCAGTGAAAACAATTTTAATGCATTCTGAACCATAAAGTGGCACAAGGATTAAATCCATAAAGTCAATAAATAGCCTACGCCTCAAATATCAGTCCTTCACAATTCAAATAGCAACTGTGGGTGTGGCACAACTATGTTGCAGGACACCATTTTGCATGCACTGACCCACTTATCCTTCTTGAATATATAGATGTCAGATAACCTGCACATTTTAGGATTAAGGCAGGAAAACTAGACTATCCTAAGAAGAATCCATGCCTAAGTAAATACAACTAATAAAAGTTTTTAGGATGGACCTTTCATGCTGCAAAACCAGCACCCAACTTTTCATATATTTACCCATTTGTACCTGCCAGAGTGAACCAGAATAACCAAATGTTTGTTTTTTTTCTCACACTTAAAGACTTTATAACATATCATCTTTGTCTATTTCTTCAAGCGTGATGTCTAATTGGGCTCACAGTAATGTCATGTTCTGTGTCCAGAGTTAGAAAAAGTGGGTAGAGTCTCTCAGGGACATTGAACTCCATGCGTGTGAAAGAATAGATATGAGATCTTGTATCCACATTGTAAAAGGACAAGTGCCCATCCTCATAATTAAGAAACAGTCCCACCTTGGAAGGCTTTGAACGCAGGAAAAGAGGAGTTTTGGGATCTGTGAGGATGCTAAACTCTTCTCCAAAATAACGTAAAACCCAGTAGCCTGTTTGGGGCTGCATAGTGACACCACCCTGCCTCTCAGCAGACTCCTTGGTGATGCCAAGTCTCCAGTACGTATTCCCTTCCACCTCCACCTCCCAGTAAAACTTCCCCCAGGTGTAGCCCTCCGTGGCCAAGACACAGGGCCATCCGTCAAATTTCTGGGGATTGTTGGATGGATTTGGGATTTCCACATCAGCCCTGCGGGCTCTCTTCCCATCTTCTGAGAGGATCAGGCCAAACTGCACTGTGGGATCAAGAATCACTTCCACTGGAGGAAAGGAAGAAGATTTGTTATTTGAAAATCTTAACAGTTTTCCATTACAAGAGCAACTCACTCATACAGACTCTTTCACTTTATGCATGTGTTATTGTTCTGTACATTTAATTTTCCATTTTGGCCCATCAATCTGCACTTAATAATATAATGACAAAGTATGTTTTCAAATTTATTAACAATTAAAATTTGTGAAATTGAAAGTGTCAAATATTAGCCGTATGTAGATATACAAGCATTTAAGCAAACAAGTTACCCTTATGCATAGAAACATCTAAGCATATACATTTTCTCATCTTTCTTTTGCACCTGCACCCATTCAAAATTACATCTTTCTTTGCATGGACGGTAGGATGTATGACTATGGCCAGTTAAACTCATGTAGATATGACAATTCAACACAGGCAATACTGAAAATGGGATTGGAATCAAAGGGGATTGCACTAACCACTGCACTACAATACTGTCCACTATACTCTGGGAATTAAATACAAAAATTGACATACCTCCACAGTCAATCATCGCCTGCCATTCTGCAATTAAAAAATGATTAGAAAATGATCAACAATTACTCCGAGAAATGAATTACACACTTTAATTTAAAATGCAATACATTTGTCTGTGTTTTCAACTCTGAAAATAAAGACTTTAAGAAGCATTTCTACTTTTGTAAATACAGGGTCACCAGTGTGGTGTGGACGAGTAAAAACTGAGTTTCCTGAAAATGATACTCTAATTGCACTCTGATTGGTTCTGATTGGTTTGTGCTTACTTCATGGTTCTTCTGTGATTGGATTCAACTCATTATAACATCTCATTCACTGATTGGTCACTTTATACGGAAGAAAAACATTTCCAAGCATAGCAGGGAAATAGAAGATAGGGCAAAATAGGGCATTGAAGTTGCTTTCCATGGCACTCTTTGTGTTACTTATGCTTATTGGTGAGGCGGCCTTCTGCTGCTATGCACCTAAAATCTGGAATAGCCTGCCAATAGGAATTCGCCAGGCTGATACAGTAGAGCACTTTAAAACACGGCTGAAAACACATTACTTTAACATGGCCTTTTTA
Source organism: Polypterus senegalus (assembly GCF_016835505.1). Taxonomy (NCBI): domain Eukaryota; kingdom Metazoa; phylum Chordata; class Cladistia; order Polypteriformes; family Polypteridae; genus Polypterus; species Polypterus senegalus. The sequence continues at coordinate 29,018,220 of NC_053156.1, forward strand.
TAACTTCATTTTAATCTTAATTTAACTTAATCCTGATACTCTATATGTTCAATTTCCTCAAAATAACTATTCATGGTGGCTCTAAAATCAGTACTGACCCCTACTCTCTTTTCTGTTTCTTTTTCCGGTTTCTTTGTGGTGGTGGCCGGCGCCACCACCACCTACTCAAAGCTACATGATGCTCCAACAATGATGGACGGATTAAAAGGCAAAAGTCTACGTGACCATCATCATCATCAAGCCCTTCCGTGAGAATCCTAAATCCAAAGAGGACTGTTTCATTTATGTTAGGTAGAATGCCCAGAGGGGACTGGGCGGTCTCATGGTCTGGAATCCCTACAGATTTTATTTTTTCTCCAGCCATCTGGAGTTTTTTTTTTTTTTTCTGTCCCCCCGGCCATTGAACCTTACTCTTATTCGATATTAATTAATGTTGATTTATTTTGTTTTATAATTGTGTCTTTCATTTTTCTATTCTTTAATATGTAAAGCACTTTGAGCTACTGTTTGTATGAAAATGTGCTATATAAATAAATGTTGTTGTTGTTATTGTGTTTCATAAGGTTTTAATGCTGCATAAATGCGTAAAAGGCAAATTGTTTGCCAGCCAATACAGTTTTGCGACATATCCTGTGACCTGCTGTGTTACTGCTGTAGTGAAAAATTCAGCACCTCATGAAATTGCAGATAACTCACTTGAGAGTCTCTAACCAGCAATTAAACCAGAAATCAGAACAAGCTAGCATGTATTAATGTAACAATACTTGGTCCTACAGAATCATAAACCTCCTTAAGTAATCGAGAGAGGACATTGTCCAGCGGGCAATTATTAGAGCGTAGAGCGTTGCACCAAATCAGACAATAAAGACAATGATATAGTCTCAAAGTTTTCAAAGACAGCAGAACACACTACAGGAAGAGATGGCTCCTGAACTGGTAGTGTGACCGATGACCAAATAACATTAATTTTACTTACAAGGAATTGCCGATGTTACAGAGAAAGCTGTATCACAGAGATTAATAACAGAGTTTATAATATCAAATAAAATGTGTGGCCTGTAATAGTTGTTAGAGACAAGTTTAGACAGTATTCAGGTTTGCAGATTTAACTGTGGTCCAATATTCAGGTAAGTCTCTGAAAATGCCTCAGGATACATACACCTAGTCTTTTTTCCATTTACGCTCAGCTCACCTATAGGATCATCTGAGTGGACAAGCTGATTCTTTTAGCCAGGGCTCCAATTTAGGTTTTGTAACTCTAGATCTAAAGGGAGCAATAGAATCCAAAATACTTGTTGAAATGGAAACAAATTAAGTATGAAATTCCTCTGCATCCGGATTGATGGAAAAGTTTCCATGTCATACAATAAGGAGTTTCTAAATGCAGTAGACAGCCGACTCTCAATCATCAGTTTAATCTCCTATCAAGGAATTGACGTCTCTCATTATGACTTGGTACTTATATTTTAAGTAAAACAGGGTACTGATCCAATACTGGTAAATCACAGATCACACTGCTCGATATGGAGACACCAAAAGACAGAATAAAATCCAACGTATGCCCCAAATTTTGAATTGAGACAATCACTGACTGAGATCAAAAGAATCATTAATGCTTAAAATATCTTTGGCCAGAGGCTTGGTTTCACAAAATCCCCAACAATTAAAATATTAATTAAAACCAGTAACGGCGTACTGCACGATAATGTGCAATGAATACACTTGACTTATAGTTCTCATACTCTGTCTCTGTATGTTTAGCATTTGTTTGGTCAGAGGTTGATGTGCTTGCTGCATCCTGAGCAGCTCTTGTTTTCTCCAGTCTAGCGGCCTGCTTTTTCTCTTCTTCCATCGGCATCTTTTCACGTTAAAACTGATTAAGTCAGTGATTGTATTGCAATTGCGTAGTTCGCTTTCTTTAATTTTTCACTTAAGCTGGCACTTAAGTCTTCAATCTGCCTCAAGAATACTTTAAGATATGAAGAGGTAGGGGAAGTGACGGCAAAGGTGGTAGGGATGAGAACGGCGCCTGTACGCATATACTGCACGGCCGCCCTGCTGCGCACTGCTGAGAGTTGATTCTATAATAAAGTAAAATAAAAATGAAAAGAGTAATAAAAATCATCACCCTGAAAGTTGACAGAAGAGGTCACGTAGTATATGCGTGCCAAATTTCAGGTTAATAGGTCAAACGGTTTGTGAGCTACAGGTGATTTAAAATCCTGGACAAACGGACAGCCATGGTAGCATATTATATAAGAAGATATGGCATAACTCCAGCCAAGAATTCAGAAAATTCTGGAACAAAGTTCTTATTAAACTTCAACGGGCAATAAACTATCACACAACAAAATACAGGATAGGGTTTATCTTAAATAACTGCAGCTCAGGGCTGGAGTAGGCAACAGATGGAATTCAGTGGCAGTTGAAACCATCTCTGCACCCTTCACCCCTGCTGTTGGTCCGAGGACTGCTGAAGAATTTACAATCAGAAGGACAGAGCTCAGAAAAAGGGACAAACTTATCCACATTTAGTCAAGTTTCCATCATAAACATGAAATCCAGACTGTTATAGATAAAATAAATTTGGCAGAATAAAAGTCTTGTTAGATTAGCGATCTAATATTTAACAGAGCCATGCCAATTTTGAGCACATTGGTAGCTGGCTGAGATGCATGACCAAGCGGAGGCAGGCTTATGAGATCCACACCACCACTCCAAGGCTGAATCCATCATTGTTGTGGGAGCTGAGCCAAAACAACTGTAACAATGGGCTGGATCCTCAGCTGAAACCCACAGAGCTCAGGATGTGGTGGCAATAATATCCACCAGGAGCAAGGCAAAGATCAGCCATATCTGAGGAAGCCAGGTAGATCCTGATCTTTACCAGCAGCCTCCCTGCTTTCCATGCCTCCTACTCCTTTTTCTGCAGGAAAAGAGACAGGGGTCCCGGCAAAGGTTTAGTGGTACAGTAGCCAAAAATGGAGGAGGGCTAGAAGTGTGATAATTGCCTTGATTAAAAACTTCGACAACATCTCCATGGAAGGTCGAATGCTAAAAAGTGCTTTGCAATCATAGACCAGCAGAGAGGAGACATTATATAGAGACAAAAACAAAACAATCAACAGTAACAGCGATAGAAGTCTTAGCAGATGGTTTGCAACACACACTGGTGCAATCTTGACGGTCTGCGTAACTTCAGTTACTAGCCACTTGTATTCGTAATTTTGTGGGGATCTGGGTTAAAAAGAAATACAAAACAAAAATCATAGAGACAATATGTGTAGGACAAAGTCGGCATTGCCTATTCTTTCAGGCTTTAGTGGCACACCAGACCTATTAATAAAGCAGGGATAGGGATGCAGGTATCCTGCTGAGAATTCGACGGACAAGAGACCATTAAGCCCGTCAGGCCCATTTGTTTAGCTAAGAGCAAAGCTGTCTCAATATCTCACCCAGATTTTTCTTAAAGGTTGTCAAGGTTTCTGCTTCAACAACATGTCTTAGTAGTTTATTCCAGAGTACCTCAACAATTTGTGTAAATAAGTGCTTACTAACTTCAGTTCTAAATGCACGTCCCTTTAATTTCCAGTGATGTCCTCGAGTATGTGATTCACCATTAAGCTGAAAGTATATTGCAGGATCTCCATTATCAATTCCTGGATTAGGTCCCCAGGCAGTCTCTTCTGCTTTAGACTCAACAGTTAATTCTCTGAGTCTGTCAGAGTAGGACATGTCCTTAAGTCCCATAATGCTCCTGGTTGCTCTCCTTTGCAAAGCTTCAAGTGCTGCTATGTCTTTCTTGAACTGTGGTGACCAGAACTGCACACAATACTCAAGATATGGTCTTACCAGTGCATTATATTGTTTGAGCATAACGTCCCTTGACTTAAATTCAACAGTTTTTAAAGATACAACCTTTTATTTGCCTTTTTAATTGCTTTTGCTCTTTGCTTAGTTGATGAAAATGTTGCATCAACATAAACCCCTAAATCTTTTTCAGAGATTGCCCCCTGTAGCTCAGTGTCTCCCATTTTGTATTTATAATTGATGTTCCTTTTGTCCATGTGTAGCACTTTGTACTTTTCAACATTAAACTTCATCTTCCAAGTGTTTGTCAAGTTCTGATGTGTGTCCTGGTCGTTTTGAATTTTTTTGTCTGTCATCCTTCCAATTTTAGTGTCATCCGAGAATTTCACAAGTCTACCAACCTGAACGTCATATGATTACAAAGGTGTAAATCAGGCTTGCACTGACATCGCTCCAGAGAGATGGAGATCTCTTGAGCTAGAAGAAGGGAAATGGACTCCAGCCAGAATAAAGACCTATAATTCAAGGAATGCCAACTAAGATGGACAGAAGAACATCCCTTTTAGAAGACACCAATTTTGCAACTAAAAGTGACTTTAATCCAGTCAGGAAAAGGTCCAACTTTCATTTATATCCACATCCACCCCATCTCTCTAGAGAAGATGCAAAACCCAGAGAATGGCATCCTCTCTGGGATTCTTTTAGGGAGGGAGAAACTCTCCAAAATGACAGAAAACCCCTGAAACCTGCTCTCTGAACTTAAAAGCTATGCACCGCTCTTCCTTGGAGAGACAAAGCTGACAAACCCTTCTCTTTCTCAGTTTGCCAAAGCTGAGAAGCCATGACTTCAAGAAGGGAACTTCAGCATCTAAACTCTTGGGCCAGAATGAATAATGCGTTTTCCCTATTAAGTGGCAAAAGACAACAGAAAGCAAGCTCAAGAAGGAGTAGCACAGCACTGACAAGGATCATAGAGCAGAGAGAAAGACTCCAATGTACGAAGAATCCTCCACTTGAACCCAGAGCAACAACAAAGCAACAACTCCACAAAACAATGGACAGCATCATCATAGTAAAGTAGTTATCTGTGCCAAGATAAAGTAGAACTCTATATAGCAGTAAACAGTCTGTCTGTGTCCAGTCTTATATATTAATGTATTGTGATGTGTGGGTCCGTCTTGCACCCCATAACACAAGGCTGAGTCTCAGTACTTTAACTTTATTCAGCTTGAAACAGGAACAGCACGGTTATTTATTGTAGCGGGATCTACCACTCTACTATACACAGACACAGCAATCAGGCAGGGTCGTGGCCAGGTTAGTGGCCAAGTAATCCTGTTCCCTGCATGTATAATGTTCCTTGCATCACCCATCGGTGACAGGCACTTATAGCGTGAACGCAGTTGGTTTGGATTTGGTTTTGCTGGGAGCCTGTGGTTGTCCAGGCAACTGATAGGCTGTCTTCCACAAATGTGGCGATTGTGCTTCAAGACGCTCTTTACCGTGTCATTGTCCCATTGAGAAGAGTTCAGAAACCTTACAATATATACGCAGTTATCATACTTCTTTAATTCTCAAGTTTATTAATAAATTGTATTATTCTGTTTCTTAAAACAAATGAGTGTTAGTTACCTTTATATACGTTTAAAAGCCAGAGACCTGCGTTCTACTACAGAGAAAGGTAAGGTAAATAAAGTAGGGGCCTTGCCGAATTATTAGATTAATGCTTGGCATTGCCGAAAGCAAAACTGCTAATTAATTAACCAACTTAAAATTTACTCAGTGCCTACATTTAAATTGACTGTCAGTGGGTGGGCAAATCAAAATTTCTTTGTCAAATCCAACATTTTCAAATGCCATACAGACAGCAATCTGTCCATAGCTTGAACCCAAGGCGCTCAGCTGTGAAGCATAAAGAAACATTCAAGCATAAAATGTATAATTTTCAAGCATACAATTAGATAGTTGAAAAAAAAAATCAGACAGCTTCAGGAGCTCTCTGAATTATAAACGTAGCTAAGCAAACATATTCTTAAAATGTGTTACGTACTGCTTAATCTTTTTATCTATTCATAAAGTGTTTTGCCTGTTTTCTACGTACACTCCTGCAGAAAAGTTTGATTTTTGTTGTGCTGTGTGCTGTGTGCTGTGTGCTGGATGTTGTCTTGCCAAGTTAAATGAAGGCTTGGTCCAAAAGAATCTGAATAATCCCTAATTTATACACATTTAACAGACAGCAGTGGTAACCACCATACTTCCTATGTAGCTTACGAGGAGATTATATTTTTTAAAAACTAATAAAAAAGGCCAGTAATAGGACATTTCAAGCCCAAGAATAGATGATAATAAGGTGACAGACTTTTAGACAGTAAATGAACATTGAGAGCTGTAAAATATGCTGGTGACAACAGCATACTGTCTATAACACATACCTGATTTAGGCAGGGAACAGATTTTCTCTGTGTGAAGAAGAAGTAAATGATTATATATAAGCATAAAACTTAAATTATGTATTAATTATTGCATCCATGATCAACAACCAGAATGAGAGATCCAGGTATGAAAACGATTAATCAAAAAAGCAGTTAAACTCATAATCACCACAAGAGGGCAGCGTGTTCACTGAAAAAAAAAAATCTAAGCAAGTGAAGTTTTTTTTTTTTTTTATCAAATCATAAATCTTGTTTTCCTTATTGTTATTGTAAGATATCAAGAAATTTGTAAGATTATTTATGTTATTTTAAGAAATCATGTCAAGTAAATTTTCCTTACCCCACTGACATTTTTTTTGTGAAATAAATCAAAACAACTGGCTTGAAATAAAACTTTTCTCTTGCTTAGATTTCATTTTTGCATTATTTTGGGTGCTCAACCTAAAATGATAATATATTGAGAAGATCAGGTGATGGTGACCTCTGGAAGCGTGTCCTTTCTCTAAAGTGCTATAGCAGCTCATTCAGTTTTGTTTCTATATGGTCGGCCTTATTTGTTATGGCTAAGAAAGTAGAACAATGCTGGCAGGCTGATTATATAAAGGTTTGCACATGAGAAACAGTGTGGGAGGAACACCAGCAACTCCACCAGCATTAGGTGAAAGCAGACATATCATGAAGGATCTCATTTGTCAGTTCCTCAAGAAATAGAATTCCACAGTATTTGTAAGACTTTCCAGCCGTGACAACTTACTTGAACTGAACACCGTGAAAAAAGCAAGAGTTCTTTAATGTGGGTTTCCATTAATCAAGATAGCAGCCAACTTCAGGTTCTTGCAAGCGGTAGTGTAACTGGTTAATAACAGGTTAAGAATATTCTGTCTTCTAATGTGGGACCTTGCTCTGTGGTTGGCTGGCGCCCTGCCTGGGGTTTGTTTCCTGCCTTGTGCCCTGTGTTGGCTGGGATTGGCTCCAGCAAACCCCTGTGACCCTGTAGTTAGGATATAGCGGGTTGGATAATGGGTGGATGGATAATGTTTGACCTTTTGTGACATTTCTCTGGACATTTCGTGGGCAAATATAGTTGTTGTCACTCTGAAGATTATGAGAGCAACTTCTGACCAGGCCATGTCTTTAGTAGAGCTTGAATGGGCTATTTTGGTGATGCCCACCACCACCACCACCACCCACTCTATACCATCATTGACTCATTTATGTGGGGAATTCTGGGTACTTATCACCATCCACTTCATACTCTTCTGGGGTGCCCACTACTATCTACTCTGTACTGTCACTTAAGCCATTTGTGGTGAACATTTTGGGGGTCCCATGACTATCTACTCCATACCGTCTCTAAGCCATTTGTGTTGGACCTTCTGGGGTGCCCACTACTGTCCAATTCCAACACTCTTTTTACCATTACCCCCCCTGGAAGAGCAGCTGTACAACTGGATGATCAACATGACACCCTTCATCAGCTGCTTATAGTGCCAACCATATTATTTCACCTGATTGTGGACAAGTTTTGGAAATAATGGACCACTCCTCCTGGAGGCAACTGCATTTCTTTCACTGCACATTTAGAAATGAATAATAACACAATGATGTAGTGGAGAAAAGCTTTTGATTTAAGGATTTCACATTCTGCATCTTTTTTTCAAAACCCAACAACTTTTCACTGATTACATTTTGTTGTCACAGTTTAAATTTGCTTAATGTGCAAAAAATTAATATACTGTCTTACCAATTTCCTTATACAGATACAAATAGGGCAAGAGATCACCTGAAAGAAAAACAGCAACACAGTCTTAGTACTAATTTTAGTGCTGCATGACAAGGACCATTTTTGTCATGCCAATTCATTGTCGTAAAATGCAAAAAGCCATCTTTGTTGGAGCCTGGCTTCCTAACCCACCTTATATAGGTGAGTGTAAATTTAAGTCACACTATTTGTACAATATATTGTAGGAAACAGTGGCATAAAGTAATTTTTCACAAGACCATGGTACACCACATACATAAGCACAGGATAAGTGCAAGACAAGTAGAGAACTATACTGTACTACACTAAAATATAGACAATAGATAGATAGATAGATAGATAGATAGATAGATAGATAGATAGATAGATAGATAGATAGATAGATAGATAGGAAAGGCACTATATAATAGATAGATAGATAGATAGATAGATAGATAGATAGATAGATAGATAGATAGATAGATAGATAGATAGATAGATATGAAAGAGGGCAGCCTGGTGGCACAGTGGTAGAGCTGCTGCCTTGCAGTAAGGAGACCTGGGTTTGCTTCCCAGGTCCTCCCTGCGTGGAGTTTGCATGGAGTCTCCCCGTGTCTGCATGGGTTTCCTCCCACAGTCCAAAGACATGCAGGTTAGGTGCATTGGCGATTCTAAATTGGCCCTAATGTGTGCTTGGTGTGTGTGTGTGTGTGTGTCCTGCAGTGGGCTGGTGCTCTGCCTGGGATTTGTTCCTGCCTTGCACCCTGTGTTGGCTGGGATTGGCTTTGCAAACTCCCGTGACCCTGTGTTAGGATATAGCTGGTTGGATAATGGATGGATAGATATGAAATGCACTATATAATAGATAGATAGATGAACAGACAGAAATCAATTGAAATATAGTCACACACCGACTTACGGCCGACACACTTGAGGCCATTTATATTTACAACCGAGGGCCATAGGAAATCAATAGGGTTATAATGTTCTAGAAATTGTTAAAACTAGCTTCTACAGGCCCAAAGACTGTATGCCTATTGTTTATCACGCATATAGGCAGTGAGAGAAGGGATGGTGAAGCTGGAGAGTTAGAGTTGTCTTTCCTGTACTGTTGCTGCAAACATCAGATGGCCACAAACTACCAATAAGTGAAAACAATATATATGCACCCACAGACAGACACTGATTGGCCATGCAACGCAGCATTTGTTGTGATCATACAGGCGGCACAGATTTTTTGCATCCAATCTGTGCAGATGGTTTGTACCTTCTTCTTCTATGAAGAAGATACAAACACGTTGTAAATAGTATTAAATGTTTTCGTTATTATTATTATTGTTTCATAGGGTCTCATATGTTTTCTGACTCTTGAAGGACCCTTTAAGGTTTGGTTTAATGGGTGCTGCTATACGTGGCTAAATCTTTTGCATTTGGCCTGCTCAGCCTTCCCTTTTACTGGCATGCGGCCACAGAGACTTGAAGATCAGTTTGTGCTACTCCATACTGACAGTCAAAGTATTTGTACTGGTGACCCACACCAGACCCCTAGAGCCTCAATTACAATGACCTGTACACTTTGCAACCAACACATGGGCCAATTTGACATAGGCCAGTCCCAAATGGAGCCATAAGTCAGCACATGACTGTATAGAGAACCTGATCACACTAGACGTTGTTGTAGAAAAGAGAATGGCGGCAAATTGACTGTCAGGAGGCTCTCTCTTGGAGCACTTTTAGCCACAGGCACAATCCATCATGGTGTGCTAAAAAGTGCCTCTGGGGGTCTTTTCTGCTCACTGCTTTCAGGAAATTCAGTGCTTCCTCCTGGAGCACTCGTTAAGTTTATTTTAAAATACTATATTGAAATATCTGCACAATATACATTTATATAATTATTTATTGTTATTTATTTACCAGCATTGACCTATTTATGTAGGGAATTCTGGGTACTTATCACCATCCACTTCATACTCTCGCCGGACCATTTGTGTGCAGCGTTTTGGGGTACCTACCACCATCTAATCCACACCTTCTCTGAGCTATTTCAGTTATTAGTCAAATATTAATTGTCCTATGAGTATGTAACCTTGTTTTTTATGGTTCTGTTGGTGTATGCATCTGAATTTCCACATTGGTTTATTAAAGTGTATCTAATCTAATCTAGTAATAAACAAACAAACAAATAAATAACAACAGCAACTAATAATAATAAAAAAACAGCTGTAGTAGCAAATATAACAAATGAACTGCATAGTAATAAACTGCGAGATCTAGCATTACTTATAGTAATGACACTAATGGAATATATTATTTGGAAAATGTATTCAACCATATTATTACTATTACTACTTCTATTAATAGTAATAAAAATATTTTCCACATGTTTTGAACTGCCCCCCACCCCTTCTTTTTCTTCTGGTCCTTCACCTCTTGATCATTCCTATTGATATTTCTCCCTCTCATACCATGTCTTTCTTCTCCTGGACATCTCTGCTGTCCCTCAAAATGAGCAATAATGTAACAAAGCTGACACTGGCCTCTTGCTGGAAACCCCTGAGCTGCTTTTTTCTTATTTCTAGAAAGTTTCTTTCTATAATCTGGGCCTTCTAAAATTCTCTGCATGGTGAATGGATCATTTAAATAAGATATCAAAAAGTGTCTACCAAATGCTCTGCTTTCTGGGTGTTGGTTTAACTGGTAACATGGTGATCTCATAATATGCCTCAGAGTCAACAGGTTGACTTTTCAAAGACTACAAAAAGGTGTCAATCTATGGCTAACACGGTACAACACTCTCCTGCTATGGATATACCAGACACCACAATGTACCGGATTCACATGGAACTGAAAACCCAATAGAAGGAGAGTATTTTTCAGTTTCTTTGTTACACTTTTCCTGATGAAGGGGCCTTAGCTGCCTCAAAAGCTTGCATTTGTAATCTATTTAGTTAGCCAATAAAAGATGTCATTGCTTCATGATGCTCCAACAATGATGGACGGATTAAAAGGCAGAAGTCTACATGACCATCATCTTCATCAAGCCCTTCCGTGAGAATCCTAAATCCAAAGAGGACTGTTTCATTTATGTTAGGTAGAATGCCCAGAGGGGACTGGGCGGTCTCATGGTCCAGTGGCTCTTTTTTTGTTTTTTCTGTCCCCCCTGGCCATTGAACCTTACTCTTATTCGATGTTAATTAATGTTGATTTATTTTGTTTTATAATTGTGTCTTTCATTTTTCTATTCCTTAATATGTAAAGCACTTTGAGCTACTGTTTGTATGAAAATGTGCTATATAAATAAATGTTGTTGTTGTTGTTGTTGTTGTCATTTCACCCTACTTTCTCCTAACCAAAAAAAACAAACATGAAAAGGTCAGTATGATTTGATGAGCTGAGTGATATCCAGCAGCCATACCACATGCATCTCAGAAGACGTCATTTACCTGAAGCTCAGGCCTGGCCAGTACTTAGTTGGGAGACTATCTTGGAAAAGCCTGATTTGCTGCTGGAAGAGGTGTTGGTGAGGCAAGCAGGGGTTACTTACTGAGTGGTCTTTGTGTGGATCCTAATGCCCCAGTGCAATGATGGTGACACTGTGCTGTAAAAATGTTGCCATCTTTTAGATGAGACATAAAACCGAGGTCCTGATTCTCTGTGGTCGTTAAAAATCCCTGGGCATATTTCGTAAAGAGCAAGGTGTATCCCAATGTCCAAGATAAATTGCCCTCCACAGCCTAGTCATTCTAGCCTCCTTATTATTTCCTGCCCTCTCTGTCACCACTTCACCACCTCACAGCTAATGTGTGGTGAGTGTAGTGTTGCAAAAATGGCTGCTGTTATATTATCCAGGTGGATGCTGCACATTAGCGGTGGTTGAAGTGGCCCCCCACTCACTATAAAAAGCACTTTGAGTGGTGTGTGAAGTGCCACAAAAATGTAAAGAATTATTAAAAATGGGCTGGGTAGAGTGGAGATGAGTGTGCAAGGCTGTGCAGCTGGAAGGATGTGCCAGACAGTCCTCAGAGCATTCCGGGTGACACAAAAGGGCAAAAATTCTGTCTACCTGGAAGATATCATTTGAGATGTGAAAACAGAAGAAAACACAAAGAAAATAGAAAAACAACAGGAAAATAAAAAACCCTTCATGCTTGGTTTAGGGTGTTAGCGTGTACTAAGCTATAAAGGCAGAAGACCTTGTGTGTTGTGCAGGAGTTTCATGTGTCTTTAACAAAGATGGCAGAGCTCACTGCTCACTCTCTGGCAGCACTCACCTTTCTGCTCATATTTTTTCTTCAGTCCTGCAATGACAAGAATATAAAGTAAAGAATGAAGGGGTGTTAAGTGGCTTGAAAAGCAAACAAAACATAGCCTGGTATCAGCAGGCACAAGGCCTGGCACAATGCCTAGTATTATTTCAACATACCTTCCATTCTTTTACTTATCAGGATAGACGCGATGGTAACTGCAACTATTAAGAATAATATTATGATGAAGGCCACCAAGGAGCCAGATACATGTGGAAAGACCTCTTCTGTTGAGGGAAAACAGACCACGAATCACTTGGCTGGCACATGACTCTCTCCATATTTACAATATCAGTACAGTGTATTTACCACACTATGTGCAAAATGCAATACCACAGACTTTACTTGTCACATTTTAGCCCATTTTGAAGGCAAATCTATTTTTTAAAAAAAATCATATTTTTATGTAATTAATAATACAAAATACTTTATCTTAATTGTTTTGCCTGAAAGTTTTGGAAAGCTTTGTTAAATAAAAAAGTAAATACCTTTTAAAAAAAAATAAAATTTATCTCATCCCATCTCACTTTGAGAAACCACTTACCCTGGTGAAGACTGCAGTGGCGAAGGCCAAGCAGGTCAGCCTAGACTTCTTTCTAGGAAACTTGTGTTTACAAGCCAGCCAAAAGATTAAACTCTCCATCATGTCCTGGGTTTGCAAGGAGTATCTCTGGGGGACCCACCCAAGGGGCATCTTTACAACATGTTCAAACCACCTCAACAGGTTTCTCTCAATCCAGAGGAGTGGCGACTCTATTCTGAGGCTCTCCCAAATTGCTGAGCTTTTCATCTTATCAAGGAGTGTCAGCTCAGCCACCCGTCCAAAAACTTTAGTTTATACTTGCTATTTCATTCTTTCGTGATTACCCATAGCTCATGACCATAGTTGAGTAAACGAGTGTAGATCAGCAGTTAAACCAAGTTTTGTCTGAAGACTGGTTCAACACTTGCAGAACAGATACTGCCACTCCTATCCACTTATCGATCTCACATTCCCTTTTTTCATCACTCGTGAAGAAGATCCCAAGATGCTTGAACTCCAGCACTAAGATACCCACCCCCCTTCATCTGGAATGAGTAATCCACATTTTTCTCAGAGAAGGAATCATGGCCATGGACTTGGAGGTGCTGAACCTCATCCTAGCCGATTCACACTCAGCAGCAATAATAATTTAATACATTTAGTAAATTTAATAAATGCATAAATGTGTTCCCACACCCAAAGCCTTTCTTTAAAATTCCTCAATGCAAACATCAAATTTTATAAAGCAGTGTTTATACTCTTTATGTCATCTGTAGAAGCTTTGAACTTTAAAAGCTCGAAAACAGAATTTTTGGAAATCACCCCAAAACCTAATCATCTCTTCAGACTGATACTGTAGGTGCAAATTGTCAACAACATATTTAACACAGACAAACTTTCCAAAAATGGAGATACCAAACATGTTTTTCTATTGAAAACCTGAAGTTAATTTTATCATGAAAACAACTCTTCCTCCATATATACTGACTCAGAGTGAGACAGTAATGTTTTCGGAGGAGATAAGTTAAGCTAAGGTAGGAACTAAACGTCAACCCCATCTTTCAAACAAACTAGAAAGGTAATTCAAAATCAGTTGTTACAACCAAGAGGAAGACATAAAACAAACAAAAAAAAAAAACGAGCAATCAAAAGGAGTAAAAGGTTTTGAAAGATATGATTGCTCTATCCATAAAAGTTGCATAATTTGGAGAGACCTATAAAACGTTGGTGAAATTATGGGAAAATTGCTATGACAATGTGATAAGTGAAAAACACCAAAGTAGCAGTGTCACAAGAAACAAAGATGGCATTGTGCCATAATAGGAAAGACCGTGAACTTTCTCGATTTACACTAAAAATAAAAATTAATGAGAAAAAATCATAGTCCTTTAATTCTAAAACACCTACATCGATACACAGGCTGTGTAAATCCATGCACAAACTCACATTAAAAACTGAACAAAGGTTTAGATCACAACACTATACATGAAATATTTATAGCATTGAAAGGAAAATGTATCCAAAAAGGCAAAATCCAAACATGAGGTCATAAAAAACAAAATACAAAAAACACTAAAATGTAAAAGGAGCTTGACTGGCTGTTTTGTAGAGGCACTTAAGCATATGACTAGACTGAAAGGTCTCTGTCATGTTTCCTCTTTCATTTTTATTGCCCAATGAATGATAAACAGCTGAAGACACTGATAAGAGGAAATACTGGTTAATTGCATGATAGTCTTGTAATTCCACACTTGATTATTGGAATCAAAATACACACCAGGGGTTCAGAACTGACAAAATGTCCACCCCTGCAAAACCTAGGATCACAGGAGTTCTTTTTGAAAAATCACCCATTTCCTCCTGGTGATCAATTTTTTGTGCCTTCTGTATCATTCACTTTAGTATTGTGGTCTACTATATACACATAAATTCTGATATAGCGTTTTTGACAATAACAATTCAGACAGTAATTTTAACTTACTCTAGTATTTTAGAGTCAGAACATGGTCTCCTGTGGCTGTTCATTATCAACATTAAAAATACTGTTTAATGGCAGTTCTTTACACCTCCATTTTATTGGGTGCAATGAAACATCATTTATCTCGAATGGACATTCTTAATTCCATCTTTTCACAGATGTAGCTGCCAATTCTTTCAACCTCACATTTATGACAACTATCATCATAACTATGAGAGACCGACACCACATATAGTTGGTGGCACTACATTGTTATTTTTTCCCACTAGTCCAATGATGTTTTCAAATGCCAATGTATAATCAGATTTTTTTTTTTCTCTTTACAACAGGTTTTGTTAATTTTTAACATGTAAGGAGTTCTCCGCATACAAAACAGACATCATATCATACTATCTGATTTATTTGTTTACATAAAACTGATAATACTTGCACTATATACGCTTACATTGGACTGCTGTATTTACTGTGGAAATTTGTTTTTCTTATCTGCCGTATTGTCTATCGCATTATCAAAGCCTGTGAAAGGACCATAGGCTGAAACTAACCGCACATTGAAGTCCTATATGAGTCTGGGGTGAGGAACAGGGCCGCAAAGATCATTACTGATCCGACTCACCCAGGGCATCACCTGTTCCAGAGACTTACCTCTGGCAAACATCTTTGTGCAGTGAAAGCTAAAACAACACGTCACCTTAACAGTTTTTTTCCATGTACGGTTATACATACAAATCAGGTCTGCGCTTCTACTCAGTACCTATGTATAACTGCGCAGCAGACTGATATTTTATCATTTTATATTTTTATCTTCTTATATTTATTTTTTGAATTCTGTGTTGTCCTTGTAAGTTGCACCAACACAATCAAGACAAATTCCTAGTACACATTAATATACCTGGCCAAAAAATTGAATTCCAATTCAGAATCTGATTAACTAATAGTATGTTAACTATATTGTCTTTTGTTTAAATTGTGTATATTTGTGGTCACAGGAGAATGCAGATTAACGTTTTCAGAGTACAGTGTGACTGACTATTTACTGTACATATGACATTAAATTCCAAACACAATTCAAGACAATTATATATTTAACAAAGGTGTTTTTGTAGACTTTCAGACATGGGCCGTTTTATCATGACCACAGGTGAGCTATCAGTTGGATGATTTGACAAGAGCACCTATTGCTCTTTGCTGTTTAAATCACTATTACACCATCATGGAGTTAGTTGTTGAATTGGTTTAGAAATATTACCCTCAGTGAACTGTCTAAATTTTCCCACTCACATTTAAACCAGATTCATTCACTGTTGTCCATATTTATGTCTAACCACCAGGACTCTAACTGTAGGAAGAATTATGGTTATGGAGAGAACCTGGAAAAAGAAGAAAGAGGAAGTATATGACCTGGTGGCTGGTATGGTAAGGGAAAGGTAGCACAACTTCTGTAACAGAAAACCAGCCCAGAAGAATATCCATAAAGTTCTGTGTCTTCATCTCCTTGACCACCAAATAGAACCTAACCGTACACTATATTAAAGCTAAATCATTGGTGTTTAGTGGAAATCATTCATATCCTCAGTCTCTTGGAGCTTAGTCACACATGCCATAAAGATTCTCAGATTCGAATGTAGAGGTTGTTATGCAATTTTTAAGGACTTCTTACAGATATTGTTGCAATGTGCCTTGGCCTGGCAGCGTTGATGATGCCATCATCTGGGCAAACTCTCAGTGAAAAGGAATTGGATAAACCTCTGACACTATCAGAATTACTAGACGCTACAAACTCACTTCAGAGTGGGAATGCACCAGGTCCTGATGGCTACCCTGCTGAATTTTATAAAACAAAATGTTCAATTAAGTCTGCTCTCCTTTTATTAGCAACATTTATAGGAGCCAGAGACAATAACATTCTACCTCAAACTTTTTGCCAAGCAATAATTACCATTTCTCCTAAAAAAATAAGGACTTATTACAATATGCATCATACAGACCAATCTCATTTCTGAATAATGATGTTAAGATACTCTGAAAAGTTTTATCTAGAAGGATTAAGAAAGTGCTATCTTCGGTAATATCACATTACCAAACCAGATTTATTAAAGGTAGACACTTAGCTTTCAGTCTTCGACGCCTATTTGATGCACTATATCCACCTATAAAGTCTAACATTCTGGAGATTTTATCTTTGGATGCCGAAAAATCATTTGGTCCACAATAGAAACAAAATCCTGCAGTACCTCTTTATATTCCTTGCTTTGTACTCCAATAAGTACAAGTCATCGCCAATATACTAACAACCCAATAGTGCTTCACTCACTCAGAATATGGATCCAATGTAGGAAAGTACTTTAAGATAGAGAATCTTTTATCTGTGGCACCCTCTCAAAAGTACACAGTTTTTAATGTTTGGAAAACATTCAGGATTAAATCACTTAGAGATCTGTACATAGACAAAGTCTATGCATCCTACAAACAATTACACTCTAAATGTAACTTTCCAGCATCACATTTCTTTCACTACCTTCAAATTAGAAACTTTTCTAAACAAAACCTAGCCAATTTCCCTCACCTCCCACCTACTTCCATTCCGAGAAGAAATATTGATCAGTTTTGAGGACTCAAGACAACATTTCTGTAATATATAAAAACATTTTCAAGTCCCTCCCTTTCAAAGATCCAAGAGTACAGTGGGAAAAGGATCTCTCACTCAACATCTCAGAAAAGGAGTGGAAGGTATCAATGCAGAGAATTCACTCAACCTCCATATGCGCAAAGCATACTCTTATTCAAATTAAAATTGTATATCGAGCTCATTTGTCTCATTTAAAATTGTCCAAAATGTTTCCGGGGCAAGATTTAAGCTGCGAACGTTCCAGCCTCATTGGGCCATTTGTTTTGGACGTCCACCAAATTAACATCATTTTGGACAAAAATTTTTAAATGCTTTTTAAATGCTTTACAAACAAATTGTAATTGGCTTTACTTCACTATTGGCACATAGACTAATCTTGCTTAACTGGAAGAATGCTAACTCACCGGTTTTAAGTCAGTGGATAACCGATGTTATATATTATCTAAAATTGGAAAAAAAAATTGTCACGTAGAGGATCTGTACAAAACTTTTTCAAAACCTGGCGGGATCTGATAAATAACATTTTAGAATATGCATTTAAATTGAGGAAGTGGATTCTCTCCCCTCTTTTTTTTTAAATTCTATTTATTTTTATTCATTTATTTGCTTACATATTTTTACTATTATTAAAGTTTTACTCTGCTAACCTAGCTCTCTTTCTCATGGGTGGGGGTCGATTTGTTTCAAACCTGTTTTTTTAAACTTGACTTGCATGTTTGGAATGTTATCTGAGAAAAAAAGAAGAGCATTTGATATGGATGAATGGGACTACATATTCACCATATAAATTTGGGTTTGGCCTGAACATATGTGCATGGATCAAACTACTGCATACCAGTCCAGAAGCTTCAGTGTTTATTAACAACATTATTCAAGACTACTTCAAACTAGAAGGCAGTATGAGACAAGGATGCCCTTTGTCACCCCTGCTATTTTAAATTGCCATTCAGCCATTGGCTGTTCACTTTCGAAATGCATCAGAGATAAAAGGGATTTTCAGAGAAGGACTTGAACAGAAAATATCACTATATGCAGATGATATGGTACTATATATATCAGACCCACAAAATACTGTGCCTGCAGCCCTAACTGTACTAACAGAATTTCAAAAGATATCTGGACTCAAAATTAATTTGAACAAAAGTGTGCTCTTTCTAGTGAATTCTGTAGCAAACAACTTAGATTGAGCACCTTCCCTTTCATCATGCAGATCAGTTTAAATACCTAGGGGTAAACATCACAAGTAAATATAAAGCTCTTTTTCAACAAAATATCGCGGTCTGCTTGGAAAAACTTAAACAAGACGTTCATAGATGGTCTACCCTTCATCTTACTTTAGCAGGAAAAATGAACACAACTAAGATGAATATCCTCCCTAAGCTTCTGTTCCTGTTTCAAAACATCCCCATATACATTAACAAATCATTTTTAAAGAAATTAGATTGAATCATAACTCCATTTATTTGGAATTCGAAATATCCACGCATTCAAAGGGTAACCCTACAATGACCTATATCAGAAGGTGACATGGCTCTACCTAATTTTTAATTTATTTCTGGGAGGCAAATATACAAGCCATAAAAACCTGGACATTGACACAAATAGATGAACACACACTAGCTTGGTCTGCAATAGAAATTAAATCCTGCAGTCCTTCTTTACATCCCTTGCTTTGTACACCAGTAAAATTGTCCAAAATTTTTCCAGGGCAAGATCCAACCTGCGAACATTGCAGTCGAGCTCCATCCTCATTAGGCCACATGTTTTGGACGTGTACCAAATTAATATCGTTCTGGACAAAAACTTTTAAATGCCTATCAGACAGCCTTGGTGTCACAATCCCTCCTAATCCTCTAACAGCTCTGTTTGGTGGACTCTGATGGGCTTAAAATGGAGAAGAACAAACTGTAATTGCCTTTACTACACTATTAGCAAATAGACTTACCTTGCTCAACTGGAAGAATCCTAGCCCATCTCTTTTAAGTCAGTGGGTAACTAATGTTCTATAATGTTTGAAACTGGAAAACAATCAAATTCTCACTTAGAAGATCTGTTCAAAACATTTTTAAAATCCTTTTAAGATTCCTTTACCTCTTTACTACTCTCAGAGTTTTACTCTGGCAGTTGGCCTTCCTCTCTTTCTCATTGATGGGGGTTGAATTGAACTTACCATATAAACTTGCGTTTAAGTTCTCCCGCAAATAAGTCAGGGCTTGATTTTACGTATAATTTCTGGTGTTTTATAATATCGGTCGTAAATGTGGAATGTGGAAAACTCACGCTATTGGTCGTCCAAGAGATTATGATATGCTAACGCCCACCTGAGAGAGTAACCACAGAGCACACTGCCTTTTTTTTATGTATTGTGCCTACATGACCACACAGTAATACCCAAACTATTCTGAAGCAACGATTGGACTGTTTTGTGTTTTTTGTATCTCACTCCCTCATACACCTTTATTGTAAGAACATCCGTTATCTACGATGGAGCGTTCGATCAGAAGAAACTATGAAGCTGGTTTTAAATTAAAAGTAATTGAAGTGGCAAAAGAAATTGGTAACTGCACTGCTGCAACAAAATTTGATGTGTCTGAGAAACTAGTGCAAAATTGGAGGAAGCAAGAAGATTAAAAAAAATGTAAGTGTTGCATTTTTGAACGGGCATATAAGTCGGGGTATGATTTTATGGCTTGATTGTATGAAATGTTACATGCTTTAAATAAATTCAATAAAAAATAAAAAAAGTGTCAAATTTTGTACCTGGTTACAAACCTTGTCTTAACTTTTTCATTAACTTGTGACATCATATTTACTTTATAATACTTTCAGAACTTTATTTCATCCCATTAAAGCACCAAAAATGTTAGTGAATAATGAAATGGACACTGCCATGTTGTGTTGTCATATTTACATCATGCTTTTGGTTGCTACAGAGCACGTCTCTGAAAATAACATGATTAAAACACAACCACTACAACAATATAAATACCATTGCATATGACACATCATAATCTTTGTGGATATCCCCAAAAAACAATCTATGTGTGCGTGTGTATTCAGTTCTTGTGCTTTAGATTCCCTGGTTTCCGATTCTTTACTTAGTCTCCTTACTACAATTATTGTTTAAGTCACTTATTAACATAGTCCTTGGGAAACACACTCCTAACTTATCTAGCCATAAAAAATGTCCACCCCAATTTAAACTCTAAGACCACCACAATAATTAAGCATCCACCATTGTTTACGCCCTCAGCCTCTAAGAAGAATGGATGCTGCGGCTCTTTGAAGAGCCAAGTCCGGATGGAATATTAATTGTCCAATGCAACACTGACCACAAGCTCCATACAACTATGACTATGCTGATGCAGAGTGTACAACTCTTCTGACAGCCATGATGGGCGTCCTGCTTATCTGAACTAAAGGTTACTGGTTTCAACAATGGCAGATATTTTCAGAATCCTTGTGGTATGGGTTATCAAAAACAATATCTAAACTTCAGACTGCCCAGTTACATGACTTGTAAGAACAAAGGGAGGACTAATAAGATCTTAACTCAACAAATCCACAAGCAGGAAGTTCGCAATGCAATATCAGTAATCACCAACACAGACAGAGATAAAATCATTGAACATAAAATTGTAATGCAGTGGTTCTCAACCTGTGGGGCGGGCCCCCCTAGGGGGGTGCAAAGTAACAAAAAGGGGGCATGAAGATGTGAAAAAAAGAAAACAAGAATCAAAAATATGAAAAAAACATCTGTTGAAACCAAAACAAATTAACTTAAACTACATCCTGATACTAGAACAATAAACATAGAGTTAGATAAATGTCGCTAAAAGTTAAGTAGGCATAATAAAATATGCATCTACATTTCAAGAAAATGTTAGGGAGGGTGCAATTAAAACTGTTATGAAAACTCGGTCGCAAATACTTAAAGGTTGAGAAACACTGTTTTAATGCACACATTTAGAGACTACTATATGTCCTTATATTCTACTCAGTTTAAAGATTCAGCACTGGGATTATTTCAGACTACCTTAGGTGGTGATTAGCAAGTCTGTTAGAAGTCAACAGGCCATTAGAGGATATGAAACAAACCCTTATTCTACTCTAGGTTATACCACAGCCATCTTGGGATAAAGCAGCACATTCCTGGTGAAAGCCAAGGAGTATAATCTCTGGTCTGAGGATTTGGTGGGCACAACAATGAGGCTACTTGAGCCCTAAACCTTGTTCATTCAGAAAATGCAGATTGTGAGGGGAAGAGGGGTCACCTAATTCTCATGATAATAATAATAATAATAATACATTTTATTTTATGGAAGTCAACCCAGCTGGTGGTGTGCTTTGTAGGATTTACAGCACTCCTATTTTTTGTATTTTTGTAACTTTATTGGCTTCACTGCAGCACCCATTAAAATAAACAAGATAGCCACTTCTGAAACAATTTATATTGGTAAGGCAAACTGCCAAAAAGTTCACCTACTGTCCTAGTAGATTATACAAACAGCAAGCTGGAAAAGAAATGTAAGCAAAGACCTGAGCAGAGTGTGGATACTCACGTGACACATGAAGCAGCGACTGTGTGTCAGTTTTTGGCAAGTTGTTTCTAACAAGACAAGAGAAAGTGTTGGATTCCTCCTGGATTACAATACTACTTCTGATGCTCAGGAACCCCTGACTATCCTGAAGCATCTCTACTGCTGCCTTGGCTCCCACATCATGTCCGTGCTGGTCTCTCCACTTGACTTCAGGTTTTGGGTACCATTTCTCTGATGTGCAAGTCAACACGGCAGCTCCCCCATTAGTGGAGTCCAGGGAGGTCCGGGGAGGTGTTCCTGTGGCTGTTGAAAAATTAGATAGAAATTGTGGATTGAATGTATTCTGTGGCTCAAACTAGTGAAAAATCAGAGTATGATAGAAGGTCTGTTTTAAAATCTTTCTCTAAACATATTCTAAGAAGCCTGGCCTTATTTATAGTGTATAGAATAGCAATAGTTACAATAACAATTCAGGTGATAACAATAATGTAATACAGTATATTGACTGGAAGAATGTATTGATGCATAATATTAAATCTACTGGTATTACTACTGCTACTACTATTAGTAATAATATTAATAATCATAAATTTCTCCACATGGTTTGGAGATTTTTCCGCAGTCTATATGCATCTTAAATGAGAAGAGTGTCTAGACCCAGCAAACATACTGACATTGGGCCAGTGTAGGCCCTAGGTGGACAACAATTGGGAGCTGACCACATTTGCACATTGAGCAACACTGGCCCAGTGTAGACAAACAGGCAGAGAATCCAAATTTTATAGTGAAACTGAAGAACATCCATACCATACTAGTCCATCCATCCACTTTCTATACACGCTTATTCAGAATTGTGGGGCACCTGGAACCTATCCCAGAAAGCAGTTGTCACAGGCAGGAACCTCTCTTAGACAGGACACCAGTCCATCACAGGGTGAACACATTCACACACATAGCATAGGTGCCAATTTAGCATCACCACTGCATCTAACCCTGTATGATTTTTGGACTGTGGGAGGAAACCACAGAACCCTGAGGAAACCAGCATGAACACACTGGTGAGGCCTCATCTGTAGTACTGTGTAAAGCTTTCATGTCTACCCTACGAAAAGGACATAGCAGTGCTGGAGAAGGTCCAGAGAAGAGCGACTAGGCGGACTCCAGGGCTGCAGGGGATGAGTTATGAGGAAAGATTAAA
Source organism: Polypterus senegalus (assembly GCF_016835505.1). Classification (NCBI taxonomy): domain Eukaryota; kingdom Metazoa; phylum Chordata; class Cladistia; order Polypteriformes; family Polypteridae; genus Polypterus; species Polypterus senegalus. The sequence goes on from NC_053156.1 coordinate 29,041,376, forward strand.
AGAGCTGAGCCTTTTCAGTTTAAGCAAAAGAAGATTAAGAGGAGACCCAATTGAAGTGTTTAAAATTATGAAGGGAATTAGTCCAGTGGATCAAAACTGTGACTTTAAGATGAGGTCATCAAGAACACAGGGACACAGTTAGAAACCTGTAAAGGATAAATTTCACACAAATATTAGGAAGTTTTTTTTTTCATACAGAGAACCATAGATACATGGAAAATGTGACCAAGTTGTCTGGTGGACAGTAGGACTTTAGGGACTTTCAAAACTAGATTTTACGTTATTATGGAAGAATTAAGTGGACAGGACTGGCCAGCTTTGTTGGGCTGAATGACCTGTTCTCATTTAGACTTTTCTGTTCTAATGCAGGGAAAACATGCAAACTGCATGCAAGGAGGACATGGGACATAAAGTCCAGTCTCCTTAGTTTGAGGAAGCAGCTGCCATCCTTTACAAGTCCTTTCCTTGAAACTTTTTTAGTGTTCCAGTTAGTTTTTTAATCAATTAAATGATGTATACATATAAGGATTTACAATGTATTAATTAATATGAAAATGAATAAAAAACACATTTCTTGTGTGGCTTTGAACTATTTATTCTTACAGAATGTCTTTGCATTTATTGCTACTAGTCTACTAGTGACTACTAGTATATTGGTTAGCATTACAAACCCGCACTGAACCATTGGGAGACTTACTGAACTTGTACAGGCTGCCATTAACTTATTTTGGGTCACTAGGGGAACTCTGCAGCAGCGTCCTACATTGGGCCAGTCTTGTTCTTCTTCTTTGGGCTGCTCCTGTTAGGTGTCACCACAGTGGATCATATTTTTCCATATCTTCCTGTCCTCTGCATTTTGCTCTGTTATGCCCATCACCTGCACGTCCTCCCTCTTCATATTCATAAACCTTCTCTTAGGCCTTCCTCTTTTCCTCTTACCTGGCAGCTCCATCCTTAAAATCCTTCTCCCAATATAGCCAGCATCTCTCCAATGCACATGTCCATACCAACACAATTTCGCCTCTCTGACTTTGTCTCCCAATCGCCCAACCTGAGCCGACCCTCTAATGCCCTCATTTCTAATCCTGTCCATCACTGTCACACCCAATGCAAATCTTAGGATCTTTAACTCTGCCACCTCCAGCTCTGTCTCCTGTTTTTTGGTCAGTGCCAATGTGTCCAACCCAAATAATATAGCTGGTCTCACTACCGTCCTGTAGACCATCCCTTTCACTCTTGCTGATACCCGTCTGTCACAAATTACTCCTGACACTCTTCTCCACCCAGTCCACTCTGCCTGCACTCTCTTCTTCACCTCTCTTCTACAATCCCCATTACTCTGTACTGTTGACCCCAAGTATTTAAACTCATCCACCTTCGCCAACTCTACTCCCTGCATCCTCACCATTCCACTGACCTCCTCTCATTCACACACATGTATTCTGTTTTGTTCCTACTGACCTTCATTCCTCTCCTCTCTAGAGAATATCTCCACCTTTCCGGGGTCTCCTCAACCTCCTACCTAATATCGCTACAGATCACAATGTCATCCACAAAAAATCAAAAGTCCGTTGGGACTCCTGTCTAATCTCGTTTGTCAACCTGTCCATCACTATTGCTAATAAGAAGGGACTCAGAACAGTTCCCTGATGTAATCCCACCTCCACGTTGAATGCGTCCATCACTCCTATCACAGACCTCACCACTGTCACACTTCCTTTGTACATATCCTGTACAACTCTGCACACATAATCTATCAACCTTGCTTCACTCCATCATAACTAACTCTCTCCCTTTACCAGTCATACTGCCAACATTCTCAAGCTCACACTGCCTATGTTCTTCCTACAGGGGGGCACTATGTGCATGTTTGCTGGGAAGTTACATGATGCACTGTTGTTAACTCCCTTACATTAAGTTATTCAGTTATTTATTTAGTTATTATTTATTACTATCATGTATTTAGAATTCTATGAATGATTTTTGATACATATAGAGTTTTATTGTTATTGTCGTTTTATTATACTTCTTAAATGCACAGTCATTGGAGTTGAGCAACTAAGCATTTCACTACATCCATCCATCCATTTTCTAACCCGCTGAATCCGAACAGGGTCACGGGGGTCTGCTGGAGCCAATCCCAGCCAACACAGGGCACAAGGCAGGAACCAATCCTGGGCAGGGTGCCAACCCACCGCAGGACACACACAAACACACCCACACACCAAGCACACACTAGGGCCAATTTAGAATCGCCAATCCACCTAACCTGCATGTCTTTGGATTGTGGGAGGAAACCGGAGCGCCCGGAGGTGCTGTGCTATATGTATAATTTGTATGTGGCAAATCAAATTTGTTTTGATTTGTTTTGGAAGTTCTCCATTTTTGTCCTGCCAGTGCATCATTTTACAAAAATGTAAACCAATTTTTACAGAGCCAGGCTTTTAAAGCCATCTTGTGATTGTGTTTATTAACAAAACCTTTTTGTTAGGTACTGTATTTGAAAAAAGACATCTTTTTTATTGTATCAGGATTTGTAGGGAACATTCAGATGGCCAGCAGATTGGCAATAACCAGAGGAGAATGAGGACTTTTAAGATGACGGCCGGCCCTTGTTCTGTGAGGGAGACTGGGACCCAAATGGACAACAGGACCCCTTCGTCGAGGATGTGTGGGGAATCAGATTTGAAAGGCAGCGGGCAACACTGAGCTGGATGCAGAAGGAGAAGAAAGAGTTCATTGTTTTGTATGGTTATCGGCTGTGCTTTATTATATAACGTGCTTGGCGGCTTAAAAATCAATAATTTGAACCTGTGACTGTGTTGGGTATTATTGGGTCTTGGGTTTGGGGCTCGGTGGCGCCTCTTACTGGTTACAATTGTTACCATTTAAGAAGGTTATGAATAACTCTGTCAAGTAAACTTCTACTGTTAACAAGCTTTTTTAGTAATTTGGAGACAATTTTTAGCCCATTTTCACCCAAGATTGTGCATTAGAGCAGAGGAGGAGATGACTGTAACATCATGAAAAGTTCTAAAAATTAAGAAACTTGAGAACACCTTTAAATGGCATATGTATGTCTTGTAGGTTTTATGCCCCATTTTTAAGTTGATATAAAAATCAATGATCATGTTTCTATATTCCTTGTCTTTATGAATATATTTTATTATTTCATTTCCTAAATCAAGTGTACTTTAGTTAATGTTATGCAAATCTAATGGTCAGAAAAAATGATTAATTGAGACATGTTAAAGAAAATAAAGTAGGATCCTTGAGACACTGCCATGTACTTTGTCCAAACCCCTCTGTTCTCATTCACACATAACCTTAATGTCCGTGACATTGCATAGACTTTTGCCACACCAAAGAGCCTTTATGTCCAATCACTATTCAGGGAGTGGATTTAGAAATGGTCCACAGGTATTTGGGGTGTCCACATTAATGACAGATGGAATTAGTCTCAGAACACATAAGAACTATATAAGAAAGGGCAGAGCAGGTTCTTCTTCCTTAGGAGACCACATTCCTTTAATGTGGCATAAGACATCCTTCACATCTTCTACAACTCTGTGATGCAAGTGTGATTTTCAATGCTGTGGTGTGCTGGGCACCTCAGACTATAAATTTAACACCAGGTCATGTCACTTGCAGAAATTCTGAGATGCTTCTGCACTTATGGGCTGTATTGATAAAGGGGATGAGACAGAGGAGAGAAGTCGGGGGAGAAGTTTGTTTCTTGGTGCAAAGAGAATTGTCTGAATTTTAAACAACAGCAAAACCAAGGAACTGGTTATTGTCTTTTGCCAAACTAAAGAGCCTCTGTGTCCGGTCACTATTCAAGGAGTGGATGTGGAGGTGGTGCACTCCTTAAAGTACTTGGGGGTCTACATTAATGATAGATTGGACTGGTCTCAGAACACGAAAGAACTACTGTATATAAGCAAGGGCACAGCTGGGTCTTCATCCTTAGGAGACTGCATTCCTTCTTCACATCTTCTACAACTCTGTAACGCCAGTGTGATTTTCTACACTATGGTTGTGCTGGGCCATATCATCACTTATCATATCACCATATCATCAGTGAGGCCCACTGAATCAACAAGCTAATCAAAAGGGCAAGATCAGTTATGGGACACATTCTGGAACCCCTTGAGGTTGTAGCAAAGGAGAGAATTAAAACAAAACTGAGTGCCATTATTAAAAATGCTGCCCATCCTGTTTGTGACACAGAAACAGAGAGGACTATCAGCTGACAAGTTATTCAGCAGAAGTGTGTGAAGAAACGCAACGAGGGCTCCTTTATACCAACAGTGAATATGTCTGCATAGTGCCTCACAGGGATTGTGACTGCCAAGTTAGACGTTTTCTTTATTTTTAATTGTCTTACTTAACTTTTCTTATAAGTCAAATAGCCAGAAAACCAATCAACTAAGAAACGTAAGGAAAATAAAGTAAGATCCTTGAGACATTGGCATGCACAGTACTTGGTTTGCCACTGTACTCATTCGAATGTAACCATAATTTTTGTGACATTGTAGCCAGCTCTCTCTCGCATCATACTCAATTACCCACAAAAGAAAAACTACAGATTTCTTAAAAATTCACAACTGGCATCTAGACTTGTACTTGTAGCAATGTATTTAGAGGCAACTTAATTGCTACACCTAAATGCACTATCACCTTGTATCACAGATCTGGGTTTAATTCATTTGGGGTGATTTGTTTATTACTTTGCTCTTATCCTCTAATTCATGTAGAGAAGATGTTCTGCAAGGTTACAACACAAATTATAGACCATAAAATGAATATAAGAAACCGCAGAATCAAACAGAGTTTGTAGACATTCCATGGAGGTTAAACATGTTCTCACTGATTTGAAATATTCTGTACTGCACAATGTCCACCTGCAACCTAGGGGAGGGGATTTTGCAATCAGTTACTATGTCATGAAGCCTTTATGGAAGTACAGTGGTGTGAAAAACTATTTGCCCCCTTCCTGATTTCTTATTCTTTTGCATGTTTGTCACACAAAATGTTTCAGATCATCAAACACATTTAACCATTAGTCAAATATAACACAAGTAAACACAAAATGCAGTTTTTAAATGATGGTTTTATTATTTAGGGAGAAAAAATCCAAACCTACATGGCCCTGTGTGAAAAAGTAATTGCCCCTTGTTAAAAATAACCTAACTGTGGTGTATCACACCTGAGTTCAATTTCCGTAGCCACCCCCAGGCCTGATTACTGCCACACCTGTTTCAATCAAGAAATCACTTAAATAGGAGCTGCCTGACACAGAGAAGTAGACCAAAAGCACCTCAAAAGCTAGACATCAGGCCAAGATCCAAAGAAATTCAGGAACAAATGAGAACAGAAGTAATTGAGATCTATCAGTCTGGTAAAGGTTATAAAGCCATTTCTAAAGCTTTGGGACTCCAGCGAACCACAGTGAGAGCCATTATCCACAAATGGCAAAAACATGGAACAGTGGTGAACCTTCCCAGGAGTGGCCGGCCGACCAAATTACCCCAAGACCGCAGAGACGACTCATCCGAGAGGTCACAAAAGACCCCAGGACAACGTCTAAAGAACTGCAGGCCTCACTTGCCTCAATTAAGGTCAGTGTTCACGACTCCACCATAAGAAAGAGACTGGGCAAAAACGGCCTGCATGGCAGATTTCCAAGACACAAACCACTGTTAAGCAAAAGAACATTAGGGCTCGTCTCAATTTTGCTAAGAAACATCTCAATGATTGCCAAGACTTTTGGGAAAATACCTTGTGGACTGATGAGACAAAAGTTGAACTTTTTGGAAGGCAAATGTCCTGTTACATCTGGCATAAAAGGAACACAGCATTTCAGAAAAAGAACATCATACCAACAGTAAAATATGGTGGTGGTAGTGTGATGGTCTGGGGTTGTTTGCTGCTTCAGGACCTGGAAGGCTTGCTGTGATAGATGGAACCATGAATTCTACTGTCTACCAAAAAATCCTGAAGGAGAATGTCCGGCCATCTGTTCGTCAACTCAAGCTGAAGCGATCTTGGGTGCTGCAACAGGACAATGACCCAAAACACACCAGCAAATCCACCTCTGAATGGCTGAAGAAAAACAAAATGAAGATTTTGGAGTGGCCTAGTCAAAGTCCTGACTTGAATCCAATTGAGATGCTATGGCATGACCTTCAAAAGGCGGTTCATGCTAGAAAACCTTCAAATAAAGCCGAATTACAACAATTCTGCAAAGATGAGTGGGCCAAAATTCCTCCAGAGCACTGTAAAAGACTCATTGCAAGTTATCGCAAACGCTTGATTGCAGTTATTGCTGCTAAGGGTGGCCCAACCAGTTATTAGGTTCAGGGGGCAATTACTTTTTCACACAGGGCCATGTAGGTTTGGATTTTTTTTCTCCCTAAATAATAAAAACCATGCATTTTGTGTTTACTTGTGTTATATTTGACTAATGGTTAAATGTGTTTGATGATCGGAAAAATTTTGTGTGACAAACATGCAAAAGAATAAGAAATCAGGAAGGGGGCAAATAGTTTTTCACACCACTGTATATTCTTGATTCATGTAATGGTTCGGACATGAACAAGTTACAGTAAGTTAAATGGGTTTCTTTCTATAAATACATCCACTTCTGTAATCTACTGTTTGCTACTTCTGGCCATCAGTTCCATTCATCAGGTTTTATGTTCTCCAGTCTGTATTTTGGTAATCCCTATTACTCTTTCTTTCTAGATACACTTGGCCATCTATCTTGGTATTCACATTGTACAAACAGCTTTCCTCATTTTTTCCAGTACATTATGAAATTTATTTACACATTATATTCTAAATGTTGCTATTATCATTACATTGTTGTGCTTTCAGCACTAACCCTTACCCTAATCATCTATTTCTTAAAACTTCTTCTAATACGGGATCTGAAATTGACCATTCTGTATAGACTAGTTGATTGTCCATACAACCATCTATCTGGTGCCTCAATCTATATCCTCACCCATCCCGTCCCCTATGTTAACCATTTCGGGGAGTTAGTCCTAAACTTAAAAGTAAAATTTTATCGCCTTTTTTCCAAACCATTCTGGTTCTGAATTCAACCGATTTTTTAACAAAAATTCTAATTGTAATATTGCATCTTTACCAATCCTACAGGTTGATCCACACCAAATTACCTACAATAATCCCAGGTTAAAGATTTAGTTATCACCAGTGTAATTAATCCATAGTCTTTGTCTCTGATACTGTCACAAAACAATACACATCAAATTAAAATTCTAATAGCAGTTACTTACTCATGAAGAAGTCGGGAGTGGTAGAGAAGTATGTAAGAGTTAAACAGGATATGTACGATGTAAGTGTGACAGTGGTAAGGTCTGCAGTAAGAGTGACGGATGCATTCACGGTGGAGGTGGGATTACATCAGGGATCGGCTCTGAGCCCTTTCTGATTTGCAATGGTGATGGACAGGTTGACAAACGAGATTAGACAGGAGTTCCAACGGACTGTGATGTTTGCGGAAGACATTGTGATCTGTAGAGGGAGTAGGGAGGAGAGGAATGAAGGTCAGTAGGAACAGGAGAGAATACATGTGTGTAAATGACAAGGAGGTCAATGCAATGGTGAGGATGCAAGGAGTAGAGTTGGTGAAGGTGGATGAGTTTAAATACTTGGGATCAACAGTACAGAGTAACAGAGATTATGGAAGAGAGGTGAAAAAGAGAGTGCAGGCAGGGTGGAATGGGTGGAGAAGAGTGTCAGGAGTGATTTGTGACAGACGGGTACCAGCAAAGGGAAAGCGATAGTCTACAGGACGGTAGTGGGACCAGCTATGTTATATGGGTTGGAGACGGTGGCACTGACCAGAAAGCAGAAGACAGAGCTGGAGGTAGCAGAGTTAAAGATGTTAAGGTTTGCATTGTGTGTGACAAGGATGGATAGGATTAGAAATGAGGACATTAGAGGGTCAGCTCAAGTTGGATGGTTGGGAGACAAAGTCAGAGAGGCAAGATTGAGTTGGTTTGGACATGTGCAGAGGAGAGATGCTGAGTATATTGGGAGAAGGATGCTAAGGATAGAGCTGCCAGGGTAGAGGAAAAGAGTAAGGCCTAAGAGAAGGTTTATGGATGTGGTGAGAGGGGACATGCAGGTGATGGGTGTAACAGCACAAGATGCAGAGGACAGAAAGATATGGAAGAAGATGATCCGCTGTGGCAACTCCTAATGCTGAAAGAAGATGAAGAAGCTACTTACTCTCTCCAGGCACAATGAACATTTTGATTTTTTTTTTTTACAACCTTAATCTCTAATTACCTCTTATCTTAGAAATAAAAATCTTATATCATTCTGGTTCATGCAACATTTAAAATTAAAAACAAAAATAAATATGCCTTGACTATTCCATTAAAAAACAAAAGTTATAAACTTTCTAAAACTGAACTACCCATTTTTCAAAACTTTCAACTACAGGCAACAAATAGTATTTATGCAATCCAGTATTCAGACTGCGCATTGATTTACAATGGTAAAACAGAAATTCCATAAAATCTCGGTTTATTCAACACCTTAGAGAAAATGACAAACAATCTATACTATATATATCTACACTTTACACAAGAAAATCACAATCCTGGCTATATTGACTACAGCAATAGGATTACTGGTCCAAAAAACAGAGACTTAAATAGGTGAAGCACTAGATAGAGGCTCTACATACATGATATCCCTGGGGTTTAAATGAAAAATAATTCTCTAGTAGGCCATTTAGATTGCTTCTAGTGACATATTTAATTTTTAGTACTTGCTTTTATTTAAGGATTATTTATTTATTTACTTATTTACTTACTTACTGACTTATTTTCCATTACTTCTTAAAATGTACTTTATGCTCCATTTTCCTAGATAAATTTTACCCCAACTGCAGTTAATTGTTTTTACATGGGGGACTAGCGTGCCACAGCATATCTCTAGGGCTAATATCCCCTCATCCTAACCTAACCCTCATTAACCGAGGTCAAATTAAATTTCTTTAGCCTTACTTGAGACATCAATGTTCATTAATTTCTTACAGTTTTTTGATGTAAGCCAGTATTTAAGGTAATGAATATATATTTCTATTCTTGAACGCCTAATCAGGCATATCAGCCCTTTTGGGGATGTAAGGTGGGCCCCTCCTCTCAGCACCTCCTTTAAAGCCCATATTTTGCACTCACCTCCAACAATAAGGGCAACTTTGACTTCATCATACCAGGATTCACTGGAGGCGAAGCAAGAGTAATTTCCACTGTCTGCCGGACGAAGGCCTCTCAGCATCAAGGAAAGGTCTCCATGCTCCAGTCCAATTTTAGAGAGGCTAGTGCGGCCCTTGTAATCCGGCCTCTGGTTTTCCACATCATCTTGTTGATTGTGATACAAATGAACCAGATTATCAAACTCCTTGATGTACCACCTCACCTCCATGTCTCTGGCGGAGATCTTGGACAGGATTAGGCACGGCAAGGTGACCATCTCACCAGGTGCAGCCACTAGTATATCATTTGAGTTTGAGAATAAACTATCTAGAACAACAAGAATGTGACATTAAGCTCCTAAAGTGAATATAATAGAACTAAAAGTTCAGTAAACACTCTTGTGCAGTAAATTTTAACTCTTTCCAAGGGTGTTCTGTATTATAAATACACTGAAATTAATACAATACTTCAGAAGAAAATACAATACAATATGATATTACAATAATTCATGACAGTAACCATACCACATGCAATAGCTAAGCTAAGCATGTATGGGCCTGGCAAGTACTTAAATGGGAGACCAACAAGAAAAAGCTTGGGGTGCTGCTTGAAGAGATGTTGGCAAGTCAGCAAGGGGCTCTTAACCTGTGGTCTGAACAAGGATCCCAATGCCCCAGTGACGAGGACACTGTCCTGTAAAAATGGTGCTGTCCTTAGGGTGAGGCGTAAAATCAATGTCTTGACTCTTCTGTAGTCATTAAAGATCTCTAGATATCCTTCATAGGGTGTATCCCGATGTCCTCAGCCTAGTCAATCTGGCCTTCTAATAATCCCTAACTATTTCTGACCCCTTTACTACCTAACATTTAATGTGTGGATAGCGTACTGGGGCAAAATGGCTGTCACAGCATCAACCTGGTGGATGCTGCACATTAGTGGGAGTTGAAATGGCTCCCCTTTCATTAAGTAAAGTGCTTTGAGTAATGAGAAAAGTGCAATATAAATGTAAAGAAGTATTATTACTTTAAAAAGTTAATGTATCATTCTTAAAACTAATAGGGGGCACTGTGTTCATTGCAGAAAAAACATATACAGCGTTACTTTTGTAAACTGCATGGGGCCTGTTGGGCACGACAGAGGTTATGAGCTTGGTCACTATTTGTTTTGTTGTAAAATTTGAAGTGTTTCAGACACAGATTTATCAAGAAGCTGGTAAAAATATGATACTGACATTTTTTTGCTTAATATACACGTTACTTTAAATTTTCTAAAGGATGTCTGAGCACATGAGAACATCCAACATAAGAAACATAAGAAATCTGACAAATGAGAGGACACCATTCAGTCCATCCAGCCCATTTATTTAGCTAATAGCTAAACTGTCCCGATATCTCATCCAGATTTTTCTTAAAGGTTGTTAAGGTTTCTGCTTCAACTCCATGTCTTGGTAGTTTGCCTAAAGAATGGTTCCTAGCTTAAGTTTTGAATGCACTTCCCCTTAATTTCCACCTATGTCCTAAATTACATGATCCTGTAGATAGACAAATGTTTCATTCCACTACATGTTCAATTAGTGATGCATCAGTAGCTCAAAACCACAAAAGTGCAACACAAGGGCCAGTATTAAAACATATTGAATATACTATACATACCCCTAAAAACTATACTTTGTTTAGAAAATACTATACGGGAATTAGATTACACACTGCTAAGAGACTTGAACTTGTTAAGTGCTTTTATACCTTTTATGACTACTACTGGCAACTACTATCTATCTATCTATCTATCTATCTATCTATCTATCTATCTATCTATCTATCTATCTATCTATCTAAGAAGATGACAATCAATACACCACCTGATGCAAAGTTCGAAAAACCTGAATGTCTGGAGACCTACAACTCCAGTCAAGACTTAAAAGGACAAGTTTGATATTTTTCAAGTTCTTTTTCCACAATCATGGTATATATGCACTCTGCCGCAGGTTTACTTCAAGGATCTCTCTTCTTACTGGACTCCCTGTCCTTGCTGCTAAGAAGTACCCCATAGAATGATGCTGCCACTAACATGTTTCACCTCTATTGATGGTAACAGGTAGGTGATGAATGGGGCCTGGTCTTCACCAGACATTGTACTTGGAATTATGACAAACAAATTCAGCTTTTAACTCATTAGACCAGAGAATCTTGTGTTGTCATGCAGTCACAGTCTTTTAAACTGTCAAATTCTATTATACTCAAGAGTGGATTACATCTAGCCACTTTCCCATAAATGTCTGATTGATGGAGTGCTGCTGAGATGGCCATCCTTCTGACAGATTCTCCCATCTCAACAAAGGACTTCTGAAGCTCTTTTTGAGAGGCCACTGGAATCTTGGTCGTCTCCCTGACCAAGGCCCTTCTTGCCCAGCTACTCAGTTTGGCTTGATGGTCAACTATAGGAAGACCCCTGGTGGTTCCAAACTAATTCTCAACTTTTGAGGCCACTGTGCTCCTGTGAAACACCCAAAGCTTTAAAAATGGTATTATCCCCTTGCCCTGATTTACAGTATGCCTCACCACAATTTGATTGTGAAGGTCTACAGAGAGTTCTTTGGACTTTGTGGCTTGGTTTTTGTCCTGATATGCAGTGTGAGTTATGGACCTTCTTTACTTAGGTACAGATATGCCATTCTAAATGATGTCCACTCAGCTCCATTTGCCACAGATGGACTCTAGTCAAGTTCTAGACACACCTCAAGGAGAATTACAGCAAATAATTCTGGGTGCCCCATTAAAGAGCCTGCATACTTACAGTATGTGAATAAGAGATTAATGTTTTGTTTTTTTTTTGCAAAACTTTTCTGAAAACATGTCTTCACTTTGTAATTATGGATTTTTAAATGTAGGCTGATGACAAATGTGTCCATTTAAAATTAAATCTACAACATGATAAAGAGTGCAGAAAGTTAAGGGGTTCTGAATACTTTGTAAATCCTGTGTAATTATAAATACATATATTTATTTAGTCTGTGCCTTTTTTACAATATGTATTTACTGTACTTAGCATTTACCTTTGTTTGAGGAAACCCCCATTATAAAGAACAAGGAAAGACAGCCATGCCATTGTGAGTGACTTTTCATCTTTCTGTATGAAAAACAAAACAAAACAAAATGCATAAACAGACTGTAGATTGAACATTTAGATCTACTTATATTCAAGTTTAACCATTGCAAGAACAACATACAAAATAAAAAGAATGAGCAAATGTCAGTTAATGATAGATAAATATTATCCATCCATCCTCCAAACTGCTATATCCTAACTAAAGGGTCACAGGGGTCTGCTGGAGCCAATCCCAGCCAACACAGGGCACAAGGCAGGAAACAAACCCAGGGCAGGGCACACACCTTCACACTAAGGGACAATTTAGGATCGCCAATGCACCTAACCATGTCTTTGGACTGCAGGAGGAAACCAACTCAGACACAGGGAGAACATGCAAACTCCATGCAGGGAGGACCCAGGAAGGGAACCCGGGTCTCCTAACTGCGAGGCAGCAGTGCTACCCACTGCGCCACCGTGCTGCCCAATAAATATTATGCCAAAGAAAAAAATAAATAAATAAAGACATAATAAATTTAAGATTCATCAAACTAATCACTTTTATTATGGCTGCTGTTCTAAAAATAAAAAGACTTAAGGTATTGTTTTGAAAGTTCACTCCAAACCTACTGGAAGAAGTGTACCAGGGATGATCAGCAGTAGCACCAGGAACATTCTGACAGTCTGGAAGTTTTGCATTATCCCATATCCCAAAAGTTGAATTTTATACAGAGATGAAAATGAATTAAATCTGGAGTCCATAAGTGGAGAAAAGCAATCAAGAGGGTGGGAACATTCTGACCTGTTATCTGAAATTTAGGTAAGCACTACACTGTGATGGAGCATATAACGTGTCGTTAATACCACAGGCACATTTCCTTAACCCCCTTATATTCTGTCCCTATTCTCAAGGACATGCCCAAAATACTGTTATGATTTTCTTTACCCAGTAGAATTATTATTCTCTGTAGCACCATGAGTGTTAGCCATTACGGATTTAGTGAGAGGTCAAGCATGGCTAACTAAAAAGACTACAACATGAAAGCTTTCAAGACAGCTCACAAAATTGTAATCTTTCATGTTTCTTTATAGTAAAGATAACCTCACAGGAAAAAAATATAATTGATTTATAAAGTTTGCTGCCATAGCAACAAATTACTTCTTTAAAGCAACAAATTTAAACATTGTTTTACTCTAGATCTCCGTCACACATACGAACATGTACAGTACATTTATTGCAGCATTTTAATGATACCGTAAATATCAATATGAGGAAACAGCTGAGCTTTTAGTGCACCTGTGTGCTTCCTCCACGGCCTTAAGCTGATGGCTGCTATGATTTCTGTAAACCACCAATTCTCAATATTTTCAAAGATCTAGAACTTCAGATCTATTTCCAGCACAATCAAAAAGAAACATCAGAAGCTTCATCCTGCCATCCCCTATCTTAGGGTGTTGTACCAATGTCCTAAATCTTTGATTTCATAAGCTTTCAGATACTAGTGGAAGATGCTCTCACATAGCATATAATCAGTGCTAATATCAGTGGAATACAATTAATAGATTTTCTACAATAAGTGATCAATTAGATCTAAGAGATTTTCCAAATGAACAAGATTTTCTCCAATTGAATAAAAAGTTACGGACTTTTCTCAAATAATATATGGCTCTTACTAAATTGGATTTTGTCATTTTAGGTTATTTGTTATTTGTGCTGAGATAGATAGATAGATAGATAGATAGATAGATAGATAGATAGATAGATAGATAGATAGATAGATAGATAGATAGATAGATAGATAGATAGATCACTCCCCCTTGGAGTTTTCCTGTTTTGTAGAATTACAATCTGGAATTAAAATTAATTTCCATTTGGATTTTATGTAATGGACTTAACAATACAGTACAAATTGTTGAGGTGAAATGAAAGTAAAATACCTTCTATATAAATAAAAAAATCAAGTAAAAATTTTAAAGTTGCATTATGTATTCCTCCTCTTTGCTTGGAAAGATTTTATGTAAACACATAATTAATTGGTCCACTTGTGTGCAATCAAAGTGTCAAATGATCTGCATCGTTATGTCTGTATAAATACACCTGACCTGAAAGGCCCCTGATTCTACAACACCACTAAGCAATCCAACATGAAAATCAAGAAGAACAACAGACAGGTCAGAAGCTAAGTTGTGGAGAAGTATAGATCAGGGTTAGGTTACAAAAAAAAATTCCCAAACTTTGACTCTCCCACAGAGCATCATTAAATCCATTATAACAATATGGAATGAATATGCCGCCACTGCAAACCTGACAAGAGAAGGCCACCCACCAAAACTCACAGACCGGGCAATGAGGGTATTAATCAGAGATCCAGTGATCTGATTAGTGATCAATGGGAATGTCTGTCCATAGGACCACTTTAAGCTGTGCACTCCCCAGAGTGGGGCTTTATGGCAAAGAGGCCTGAAAAAAGCCATTACTTAAAGGCAACAATGAGAAAACACGCTTGGAATTTGTCCAAAAGCATGTGGTGGACCATATTAAAAACACATGAAGAAGGTTCTCTGGTCAGATGAGACTAAAATTGATCTTTGTAGTTATCATGGGAAACAACATGTTTGGTGCAAATCTAACACTTCTCATCACCCCGAAAACAACATGCCCACAATGAAGCACAGGGGTTACAGCATCAGGTTGTGGAGACAGGAAAACTGGTCAGGATTGAAGGAAAAATGACTGGCACTAAATATGGGGCAATTCCTGAGAAAATCATGTTTCATTCTGCCAGAGATCAGAGATTGGGTTAACCTTCCTGCAGGACGATGAATGGTGCAAAACATACTGCTAAAGCTGCGCTTGAGTGGTTTAAAGGGAAACATCTTGTCAAGGCCATAATCCAACTGAGAATCTGTGACATGATTAGAAGATTACTGTACATTAATGCAACCCATCAGACTTGAAGAAATTGGAGCAGTTTTGCTTTGAGGAAAGAGCAAAAATCCTAGTGGCAAGATATGCTAAGCTAATGAGACATTCCCCAAGAGACTTGCAGCTGGAATTGCAGCTTCAATATTTTGCACCTTCAAAGTGGTAGGCATGTTGTGCGAATCAAAGGGTGCTAATCCCCACCAAAAATCCATGTTAATTCCAGGACAAACCCAGATACAAATACTTTCACAAGACACTGTAGAACAAAGTGAAAAGTGCTGTATGATAGACAGATAGATCTGAGCCAGCTACTAATTAACAATTCTCTAATTCAACATGATTTAAAATATTGATCCCCCTACATAATAGTGTTATCATGATTCATTTTTAGATCTTCATTTTTTTCTGTGATATCATGTCTGTTTTAGAGACAATTAAACATATAGGTAATGAAATTTTAATGAATGCCCTGCAGCAGTATTATTATAAGGTATTTAATAATATATATATGGATTTCCAATTGCTGGGTTACTAGAAAAAATAATAATGGGAATCTTCTTCAGTTTTGTTCATAGAACTACTGTATAAAACCTAAATCTGACATGTAACTTCAATGACTTGTTAGGGTTCTAGGACACCTCACAATCCTGTCTACCATTGAGGCATCTGTTTCTAGGTGGGGCTTCAAGTTCTCCCTGTGATAAAGTGTTCATCGCTTGAAGATGTGTTTGTTGGTCATCTGGTGCTTCTATATCATGACTGTGTTTGCCGGGTCATTTGTCTGCTTTTCTTCAGCTGCTTAATCCTGCCACGCACAAACTCATACAGTCTCTCACATTGGACCCCAGTCAACCTAATTCACAGATGTGTGGATGTTTGGTGAATACTGGAGTACATGGGCAGAAACTGACACAGACACACACAGGACCAATGTGCAAACAGAACACAGATGGTGACATTTTGTCTGCTTCTCTTCATTTGTCTTCTTCTGTTCAGGGCAAGACCATACAGAGAACCGTAAAGAGGTTACCCAGATGACCAGTGGTTGAAGACACCCCAAGAAATGCATCAAATCTCAGGCTACCCATGTTATGATTATTATCAAAGATTCTTCCAAGTTCTACAGTATTCTGATAGATTCATTTCCCATATATGTGTCTGAAAAGGCCTTCTGTCTTTAACAAAGTCATAAAGCCAATCCACTTTGTGTGTCATTTTCTATGTAGTTAGATTTAAGACACAAAATAGTCTTTATTTGATCCCTGTTTTGCACTCCCAAGTTAAAAACAGTAGGAAGGCCATGTGCCTGTTCTTCCCCTTTTTCACTCCGTCTTCTTATCTATTTTATTTGCAAATAAGGCATGTCAGTTTGCATTGGCAACAGACTGACTGTGCCCATTTCCATGTGTGCCTTACTGAGGAAAGGATAAAGAACAATGCCCACATGTCTGAAGATCTAGGCAGAGATGAACTCTCTCCAAAGGACATCCCCCAGTGTGTGGATACCAGACTCAGGAGACCACTGCTGCTGATCAGACGAAAAGGAATTGACCTCTAGTGCTAAACTTTACTGCCAATGCCTTCCAACAGTCACCTACTATTGGACAATTGGACTATATGAGGTGTGATTGTCACTTCTGGTGTAAAGAACAAAAAGCTTCAGAACTGGATAAGCACATGCAGCATTCCTGTAAAGTAAAGCCTCTTTAGCCTATGTGTTTGTCATATGGTGTCATTTCACAACAGTTGTATGTGAGGTTGAGGGAATTCAGCAGTTTTGCCAATTTTAAAACAATTTTTAATCGCCTGTAGAAACGTTGTAAACTGCATCACAAGTATTACCTCATACCTTAGGAAGAAATTGCTTAGTTAGCTGTTTTAATAGACTCCCAGAACTCAGTTGTGTCATTGTACACCATTGACCCCTGGTCTAAGCGTTCTGCAGCCACCTAAGATGCTGGGGAGATGTAGACAGCTCCACAGGAGTATCATGTTAATGATGGCACGGTCATGGACTCAAGAATGTTTTTTGGCCTTGTAACCCCCTAGGTTTATTTTCTCCAACATTTCACCAAGTGACCCTAACCCTAATTTCCCTCTCCTCCATGGGCATCTGACCAAAGGTTTTTATTAGAAAACTGGACATTTTGATTCTGTAACTGTTTTATACAATTCTATGCTCTAATTATTATTATTACAAAAATGTGCTATTGAAATAGATGTTGTTCTCGTTACCTATACTCAGCTTAAAGTAAAACTTCTGAAGACAATGAAGGCTTTAAAAATAAATTAATAGATGCTGAGGTGAGTGGGATGCTCAGAAGGACCAGAGGAGTGATTACCCCTCCTCCAGAACATGAGGGGGTGCCGCCCTGGTGGCTATGGGGACCACAGGAAAGGAGCATTGAAGCTCAACCCTATAGGGGCCCGTGGTCACCGCCAGGTACTTGAGGAACCCTGGCCCTCAGCACTTATGCAAAACACCAGGAAGTGCTGGGGGGAAGAAGACCAGGGACACCCGAAGTGCTTCCAGGTGCACAGGGAGTGGTGGCAGGAGCTCATTGGAAGGCACCTGGAGTATGTCCGGGTGGATATAAAAGGGGCCACCTCCCTCCATTCGATGGCTGTAGTCGGGTGGAAGAGGACAGAGCTCGTAGGAGAGAGGAGGAGAGGAGTGGAGGCAGACCAGAAGAGAAAGGCATTATGAGAGGCCTGGACTGAGGGTGTTGTGGTATGGGAGTACTGGGTTGTGTGTGCTGTGTCACTTTGTAAATATTGTGTAAATAAACGTGTTGTGGTGCTTATAATGATGTTTACCTAGTCTGTGTCCAGGTCTGCTTCTACTATTCGAAACGTGCTCAAACTTCTAAGTGTCATGCCACACGAAGGACTTTACAGAAACTTTCTCCTTGTAATTTTTTTTTTTGCAATTATTTAATTATTTTTTGATTAAAAAAATTAAGCACATGATTCAAATTTTTCTGAGAATTAAGTGTATATTAATTGAAATATTATGTACCAGTAACGGCGCACTGGAATATTGAGAATTCCTAGTTTTTATCCTCTTTCTCTGTACGTTCGTTTGCTCAGAGGTTGATGCGCTTGCTGCTTATGGAGCCACTCTTCTTTTCTCCACCCTAGTGGCCCGCTTCTTCTCTACTTTTGTCGGCATCTTTTTGCGCCAAAACTGATTAAGCCAGTGTTTGTGCTGCAGTGACTTAGTACGTTTTTCTTAATTTTTCACTTAAGCTGGCACTTAAGTCTTCAATCTGCCTCTAGAATGATTTAAGATATGAAGAGGTAGGGGCGAAAGTGGTAGGGATGAGAACGGCGCCCATACACATGTGCTGCACGTTCTCCCTACTGGCTGCTGCTGAGAGTTGATTCTACAGTAAAATAAAATAAAATAAAAATAAAAAGGAATAACCTTGGTGGTTAATCATCATCATGAAAGTGGACAGTAGAGGGCATGTAGTATATGTGTACTAAATTTCAGGTTAGTAGGTCAAACGAGCTACAGGTGTTTTAAAATCCTGGACAGACAAACGGACAGCCATGGTAGCGTATTATATATAAAGATTCACTTTAAGCATATTAATTTTTTCAGTAAGCAGAAATAATTCAGTGATTAATTTCTAATATAAACTGACTTTGCCAATGCATATTAAATTATTTCAGTTAGTTAATTGAGCAGTTTTGTGTAACAGAAACAACTGAATAAACATAGAAATACTAATCAGTCAAGGGCTCAAAGTAAGCCTTTGTTTTTGTATTATTTTGAACCAAATCATAGTACAAATTAGTTCAGCACTTTGATTGGTTGTGAGTAATACTTTCATTAAAATGATATGAAGAAATATTACAGACATTATTGTTTTCCTGACAATTGCTTCAGCACCAACAGTTTAGTTAAACTGGTTGGTTCAAAAGATCCTCTTTTTTCTGTTAACAGTAAATGCAGAAAACAAGCGTTCACAACAGTAATGGCTAGGGATGCTAAATATTGTCTAGCTAATTTAGACAGGACTCGATATTAGTCCCCCTTCCACCACTGTAATGGATCAAATCAATGTCAAATTTTTGCTCACGTCTGTAATGCTCAATAACTGATTTTGTGGAGGCGGAGCGAGATATCATTAAATAAAGCTACAGGAGCAATTTTTAGGTAAGGGGTGCTACAAAGACCCACTTATACAGAATAGGTTTCAGGGCTTTTAGAGACTATCCCATCCGTAAATGAGTCATCAAGCACCTGGAGCACTTCCGGGTGTCATATAAAAGGAGCCAGGAGCCACTATTCGGGGAGCCAGAGTAGGGAGGAGGAAGACAAAGCTTGATGATCAGAAACATTTTGTGCGACAAACATGCAAAAGAATAAGAAATCAGGAAGGGGGCAAATAGTTTTTCACACCACTGTATATGGGCAGGCACTCAATTACGTGGGAGGCGTGATGATGCTGGACGCAACTCCGCCTCATACGGCGACTGAGCTGCAGGCTATGGCCGTATATATGTACGTAAGTAGGTTCCAGTTATGACTGTTACGTGTAGAATTTCGAAATGAAACCTGCTTAACTTTTGTACTGTAAGTAAGCTGTAAGGAATGAGCCTGCCAAATTTCAGCCTTCTACCTTCACGGAAAGTTGGAGAATTAATGATGAGTGAGTGAGTCAGTCAGTTAGTCAGGGTTTTGCCTTTTATTAGTACAGATAAACGTCAAGTGACAATCACCATAATGGCAGACAGAAAAAGAAAAGCAGTGAAATCTGCTGAGTATCATGCAAATATCATTACTTAGCAAAATTCCATCAGCGATGTGTTCAGTTTCAAGCTGTAATTTTTCAAGCTGAAAACAAATAAAAATGTGTTGCCAAAATAAACAGTTCTGCTTGCTCTAAATGTGGTACCCGAGGTAATAAAATACATTATGACTGTTAGAGGAACTGATAATTAACAGCTCTTTATCTTTAACTGGGATTTTATTTGGATTTTATATTAGGACCTTGGGTCTGTGTGTTTCACCAGTGTTTATTAACTCAGCAACAGAAATGTCTCATCCTGTTGTCAAAACTCTATTAATGAATCATCTGAACCTAGAATGCTGGTGACTTCAAGCATATTATATTTGCATCCGAAGTTCACTACCCACATTGAAACCTCTGAGGGTATTTTCTTTCCACTGCTATCAGGCAATTCAGTGCTTCCTCCCAACATACTCAAAGTTCATTTTGAAATATTTGCACAGTATACATTGATTGATTGATTGGCTGTATTATTTATCCTCCTAGTCTCTATCCTTGTTTTTCATTTTTCTGCTGCTGTATGGATCTGAATTCCCCGAAGGGATTAAAAAAGTTTATCTAATCTCTCAATTATATAAAAAAAATCCTTCAACGCGACAAGACTTTTTAGAGACGAGACTTTTTGGAAGAGAGATTTTTTGCAAGTCCCATGAGTCAAGACTTTCGGCTTCACTTTTTTTTCAAGTCACGCCCTCCTCTCAAACATTTTCAAACAAGACCACAGTCCTCTAGCACCGAGAAACGAGGAAGTCAAATGAATTAATGCCAAAAATGATGACTGGTTACACAGCAAATTGGTTAAATGCATCCAAAAATGTCTATCGGTAACATGGCAAATTGGTTAAATGTGTACCAATAGACTATGCTGAAACAGTTGGTGGTGATCGAAGATGAAACATCCTGAAGAATATCTACAACCGTTAACACCGTCCGGTCTTCCAACGCACAAATTACTAGAAAAAGAAGGATGTACTGTATCCAAGAAAGGTAATGTAGTACATCTTCTGCAAATAACATTGGACAACAAATGAGATCTTGATATGCCATTTGTATTAAAACGTTAACAGTTTCCAATTAGAATAGCTTTTGCAAAGACAATTAACAAATTTCAGAGCCAAACACTCGAAAAAGTAATTTTGCTTAATAGAGAGACAGAAACGAAATTCAATCATATGTTATACGTTGCGTTGATGCATATGTAACAATTCCCAAGAAAATAAAAATCTGTTTAAATTGTACATCCACATCCTCATACACAAGTGGCAGAACTGCAAAGAGGCTAGCGCGTACCGAAGATCCGGGGCGTGGCACTCGAAGCGAGCAGGGGTCAAAACCCCCTAGTCTCATCTAAAATGCTGAATCTGAATCCAAAAAATAAAAAAAAAAAGAAAATTAAAATGCATGCATGCACCACCAAAATGTTTACATTTCACGCCCATACAGAAAAGATGAAGAGCTTGCCACAGTGTGCTCACTTGGATGCATTTTGTGCTGTCTCTGTTTCAAAGAGTTTTGCTTTAATTTTTCACTATTATTTATCTCCATAATTAAATAAAAACAAAAAAAAGTTTTTAAAAAAGTGGACAAGAAGGGTTGTAACTGCATCTTGACCCTTCCCTACTCCCAAACATAGCTCAGGTTTTGAGCTGGTAAGTAACCATTCTTTAATATTGTCTTTTGATAAGCATTATATCCACTTATTATGTGTTTTACGTGTTCATTAATAACACAGTACACACCTATTCCAGGGTAGTAGGATATGTCATTTGTTTCAGAAAGTGATTAAAATGGTTGTGCTTAAGTTTATACTGCAACTAAACACACACATCATTGAGTCTTGGAAAGTTTTAAACAAGTATGTCATTAATGGTTTACATTATGCAGAAATCCTTGGTGGACTATAACAGAGATGTTTCCATTTCTGTAGCTATTTTATTAAACTGGCCAATAACTGTCTACTGAGGGGACTGAACTTCCTTGAAGTTTATAAAAGCAAAATAAAAGCATGACTCTACGGTCTTCAATTGGTTTTGACTCCCTTTTGATGTGTTTATATCACACTTAGAGGCAGATTTAATGATTTGGAGGCCAAAGGCAAAAATAAGAATGGGGCCCTCATAAATCCCAATGACCACACTTTTCTGTACTTATTAGTGTAAAGCAGGGGTGGGAAATGTTTTTGGAAGTAAAGTGGGACAAATTGTTAATAATGACAGTGGGCTGTATTAAATTCTAAGTGTGTTTATGAACCTACATTGTAAAACATGTCAGTACATTTAACGGTTAAAATACTGTAAATTGTGAAAGTAAAATATCTTTTCTGAAAAAAGGAAAGTTACCTTATGTTCTACTGAAAATTACCTGTATATCTTAAACAATACATTTCAATATTTTTTACAGCCAAGTTCTGTAAAATCAATATTTTTCTGCCTTCAAAATATGCTATACAGGGGGTTCCTACAACAGAATTTTGGTGTAAGTCAAAACACACCCTTGCCTAAGTCACTTACCTATCTTAACACATTTGCAAAATCAAAATCTAGAACATAAAAGCACAACTAAGCCACAGAAAAAGGATAAGGACATAGATACACTGTATTGTACACCGTACTGTAGTAACAGAAAAAATGACAAAAAATGATCTCTTTCTTCTTCTTCTTTCGGCTGCTCCCGTTAGGGGTTGCCACAGCGGATCACCTTCCTCCATATCTTTCTGTCCTCTGCATCTTGTTCTGTTACACCCATCACCTGCATGTCCTCTCTCACCACATCCATAAACCTTTGCTTAGACCTTCTTCTTTTCCTCTTCCCTGGCAGCTCTATCTTTAACATCCTTCATCCAATATACCCAGCATCTCTCCTCTGTACGTGTCCAAACCAACGCAATCTCACCTCTCTGACTTTGTCTCCCAACCATCCTACCTCAGCTGACCCTCTGATTTACTAATTTCTAATCCTATCCATCCTTGTCACACCCAGTGCACATCTTAGCATCTTTAAGTCTGCTACCTCCATCTCTGTCTCCTGCTTTCTGGTTAGTGCCACCGTCTCCAACCCATATAACATAGCTGGTCTCACTACCGTCCTGTAGACCTTCCCTTTCACTCTTGCTGATACCCGTCTGTCACAAATTACTCCTGACACTCTTCTCCACCCATTCCACCCTGCCTGCACTCTCTTTTTCACCTCTCTTCCACAATCCCCATTACTCTGTACTGTTGATCCCAAGTATTTAAACTCATCCACCGTCGCCAACTCTACTCCCTGCATCCTCACCATTCCACTGACCTCCCTCTCATTTACACACATGTATTCTGTCTTTTTCCTACTGACCTTCATTCCTCTCCTCTCTACAGCATATCTCCACCTCTCCAGGGTCTCCTCAACCTATTCCCTACTATCGCTACAGATCACAATGTCATCAGCAAACATCATAGGCCACGGGGACTCCTGTCTAATCTCATCTGTCAACCTGGCCATCACCATTGCAAATATGAAAGGGCTCAGAGCCGATCCCTGATGTAATACCACCTCCACGTTGAATGCATCCATCACTCCTACTGCAGACCTCACCACTGTCACACTTCCCTCGTACATATCCTATACAACTGTTACGTACTTCTCTGCCACCCCCGACTTCCTCATACAATACCACAGCTCCTCTCAAGGCACCCTGTCATATGCTTTCTCCAGGTCCACAAAGACAGAATGCAACTCCTTCTGGCCTTCTCTAAACTTCTCCATCAACATACTCAGAGCAAACATTTTATCTGTGGTGCTCTTGCCTGGCATGAAACCATCCTGCTGCTCACTAATCATCACCTCACTTCTTAACTTAGCTTCCACTACTCTTTCCCATAACTCCATGCTGTGGCTCATCAATTTTATTCCCCTGTAGTTACTGCAGCTCTGCACATCCCCCTTATTCTTAAAAATCGGCACCAGTACACTTCTTCTCCACTACTCAGGCATCCCCTTACTATCTAAGATTTCATTAAACAATCTGGTTAAAAACTCCGCTGCCATCTCTCCTAAACACCTCCATGCTACTATAGGTATGTCATCTGGACCAACGGCCTTTCCATTTTTCATCCTCTTCAAAGCTGTTCTTACTTCCTCCCTGTGATGGCTATCCTCTTCTTCAAAGCACTACCATCTGAAGAGTCTGACTTTCGTTTAGGAGCCACAATAAGGACCAAAAGTTGCCAAACAAAGCAACACAAACGAAACACTTGTGCCACGCACAACCAAACTAGTTTGCCAACTCCCTCACTCATATGCCGAGTTACTACGTATTCTTCCGCTGTGCACAACCAAACTAGTTCGCCCACATAGTCTGTAACTATAACACTAACGGCATAAGCTGAAACACTCAATTTATTTAAGTTTTTATGGGAGTGAATGTTGTAAACTTGAAATGTAGTATGTTGAGACGTTGTAACCCGAGGACCTCCTGTATACCGTTTACTGTTACATTACAATTACACTGAAAAAACCTCTGTTAATTTTACAGTGTAACCCTCCCCCTGCCTTAAGCATCTGTCTGGTCGCTCCCGGTGGCTGCCTGGTGAGATCTGGTTCCCTGGGCTCTGTTGGGTCCTCGGCGGGGTGGGTCGCCCTTGGGTCCCGGGCTGCTGGGTTCGGGGATGAGTGGCTGCGGGCGGGCCTGAGGGCTTGCCGTTGATATCTCCCGGGACTCTGCCGGCTGCTGGTTGTGGCCCCCCGGGGTGATCCTCTGCGCCTCTCGAGTGGGGGTTGGGGCTTCTCTGGTGACGGCCTCCCTGGGGTGTCCGCGCTCTGGGGTGACCTCTGGATCTCTGGGCTTGGAACTCCCTCCATCTTCCACGTTTTTGGGGGCAGGTCTGTGGCCCTTCACACTCACTATTGGATGCTCCTATAGAGAAACCTTACACATACAAGCATGCGTACACACACAGGTGCTCACATGGTGATTTCATAAGTATGACTTGGACATCTTCAGCACATGATCTAAGGTTGTGGTTGGCCCTAAATGCCTTAGTAATAATTACTGTATGATTGTCAGCAAACATTTTTACTTTTATATATCTTCATGTAGCTGATGCAGCAATGTTTTTGTCTTGCGGTTTGTGTTTTTTTTTCCCCCTCTCTTTCTGAAGGTCTAGAAGCGGATTCTGGTTCATTTATTGTTTATTCTATACGAAAAACCCCCCTTCCCCCTTTGCCTCCATCTCTTCCTTCTCTCTCTTCTTTTTCTTTCACTTTTGTCTCCGTGTCCGGTTCGAATCTTAAAAACATCTGAAAATATTTTTAATAAAGTTTTGGTATCAGGCGTGACGTCAGCAGAAGCTGTAACGCTCCACCTGAGAGAAAAACTGTAAGGCTAGTCGCCAGCATTCAGACATCAATTCTGATTGCTTCACAGCCGAACAGGACACGGTTAAAAAAAAATTACAGTGTAAAACTGTTAAATAGCGATGGTAAACAACTGTGCAATGTAAAACGGTAAAGTGCTGTTTCAGTAACACTGAAGTTACATTACGTGCATAAGGACACACCCCATTTTACCATATTGTTCCTGGTGAACCACATACCATTGAACAGGAGGGAAAAAAAACTTAAACAAAGCTAGCAGACTTATTTTCCCCTGCATGCTGAAGGTTTTTTGAGGTTATGGAAGCAGATTTATGGTGGGTTGTATTCGATAAGCTGGCATATCTGTAGGACACCAAACACCACAAAAGTAAACTTTACTTCTCCACCAGACAATGTGCCGTAACTTTCCTTAAACATAGAATTGTATTCAATATGTATAATTAAATAATACATGTTTGCTATTGGTTATTGTTACGTTACTGATGCAAACTGTGTACTGGGGTTTGATTCTGACAATAATTTCAAATGGCTTATTGATTGGCGTATTTATTACAGTGCATGGATTTCTGGTTATGGTTAAACATTCCCTTTCCAACATGCGAACGCTGCAACCAAGCCCCAGCCTCACTGGGTCACATGTTCTGGGCCTGCACCAAAAAACATTATTCTGGATGAAAATATTTAATTGCCTTTTAGACAGCCTTGGACTCACAATCCCTCCTAACCCATTAACAGCTGTGTTTGGTTTTCTTCCAGATGGGCGTAAAGTGGAGAAGGACAAACAAATTGTGATTGCATTCACTACACTGTTGGCACGCAGACTTATTCTGATAAACTGAAAGAACCCAAACTCTCCTCTTTTAAGTCAGTGGGAAACCAATGTGTTATATTATTTGAAGTTGGAAAAAATCAAATACTCAGTTAGAGGATCCATTCAGACTTTTTTCAAAATATGGCAGGATCTAATCAGTAATATTTTAAAATAAGTTCATAAAGCACAGAGAATTTATTAATTTAGGTATGTTTACAAGCCTTAAATTTAACGCCGTTTGGTTTGCTCTCTCTCTCAGGGGTGGGGATCGATCTGTTCTTAACATAATTCTTTCTTTTGTAAAAACTTGATTGCTATGTATTGATTGTAATAAAATTAATAAAAAAAAAAAAAAAAATTCCCTTCTGTTGGAATGTGTTGTAAAGAAAAAAACAGTTATTTAATACAAAGTTATACCATTTTAGATAGATAGATAGATAGATAGATAGATAGATAGATAGATAGATAGATAGATAGATAGATAGATAGATAGATACTTTATTAATCCCAAGGGGAATAACTTATTCCTAAAAATATTGTCACCTTATTTATTACGGTAAAATTCTGGCAACCCAGTTGTCAGTTTCTTATGGTAAAAATAACATTTTTATAGACCTAAAAATATTGTCACCATTTTTTTTTTCGGAGAAATTCTGGCAACCGAGCTGCCAGCTCTTTACTGTAAATTGAATCTTATTTTTTTTTACAGTGTAGGTGAACTAGTATATTTGTTAATCTCAGGCGTTACCTTTAAAAACAACTGTTCTAAAAATGGTTTAAATTGTGAAGCTTTTTATTAAAAGCTATTGAGGGCAATGCTCAAAAATGAATCAGTGACAGTAATGTTATGCCATTGTTTTGCACAAATAGTTACTAGCAAATGAAATGCTGGATGTCACAACAATTCACTACAAAGATGTGCATCAGTTAGTATGCTTCTTTCCAGGCTTTGTTAAAGACCTGCACACAACTGAAATTGACGCCTTATAATGATGCCATGCCAGTATGTTTGAAAAGCCCTGGAAAAAAAAAAACTCCTGAATAATGTGCAGTCTGTAGAAACCACAAAAAGTAACTTTGGTCAGCTTATTAAGAGTTTGACCTCTTGCCTAGGAAATCAGTTATTTTCACCTGCAAAGCGTCTGTCACATTGTCCACTGTGACATGTGAGTCCTTGTCTTGCACCCCACAACCCGAGGCTGAGTCTCAGTACTTCAGCAAAACCAGTTTTATTCAGCTTGAAACAGGAACAGAACCGTTATTTATTGTAGTGGGATCTATCACTCTCCTATATACTGACACAGCAATCAGGCAGGGTCGTGGCCAGGTTAGTGCCCAAGTAATACTGTGCCCTGCATTTATAATATTCCTTGCATCAGCCATCGATGTTAGGTGCTCATAGCGTGACTGTGATCTTTTTGGATTTATTTTCTCAGCCAGCTGCTACAGCGCTAGGAGTGTGCGATACTATTTTCCACAGATGCGGCAATCACGTTTCGAGACGCTCTTCGGCATCTCATCCCGTTGAGGGGAGTCCCAAAAGACTTTAGAAACCTTACACCACATTAACAACAAAAGAGGATGAAAATTGAAATCAATGAGAAGGGATGGTGCATGTCTGGCAAGTACAGGAATAATCCATTTCTATAGTTCTCCTTAGAACCTGCTTCATTCACCTCTATAAAACAGTGCTCTTTATGCTGTGCTGCTACCAACGGAGTCCATCGTTGATAAAATTACTCACATTGTTTAAAAATGAACATTCAAGACACTGGTAAGCAACCAGCTCAAAAGTCAACAGTTATCGCTCTGCACACTATCCCTGTCCCTATGGTAAGACCTCGGTTTCTTTGTATGCCATCACTTGGCAACTTACTACGCTTACGCCAACAAACTACAGCATCATTTTGTTAAGAGCGACTCATGAGATATGGAATATTAAGATACTACACCTGTGGCACAGGTCTGACTTTGCCTACCCCTGATTGTATGAGGTGTTGCTTTCATTATTACCATCAGAAGGCCCTGAAAAAAAAAGAATTATCTAGCATCAAGCTGTGAGATATTGCGAGAAAAAATAAATTACCTTTGGGAGCTTTGCAACATTATTTTTTTGCTTACTTCCTTGTTTTAGTTTTTCTGTTCCACTTGTTTAATTTTGTTTTATTTTCTAGTCATTAACTTGTTTTTTGTAGAACATACTGGTACGTAATAGACACTGCTACACCACAGGCCTCTTTTCTTAGCCATGTTGTAGGTTTACTCTTTCAGGCTTCACTTCCAACTGCACAGTAGCGTGGCAGTAACAGGGAATAGTCCATTGGACTGGACTGAACAGGGGAGCCCCACATTGACAGAAGGCCATTAAAAATAACTGACAAGTTTAATATGGGGTTAAGACTCCAAAGTTAGTACCTCTATTGAATACACCTCCACCAGACACGCGGGTATACTCACAAATTATCAACATCACATATGGTAAGAGAATTAAAATAAGAAGGGCCAAAACTTTATGTACAGTAGTTGCATATTTTTCAGCTACTGAGTTTGCAAGGTAGGATCAAACGCATAACAAAAGAAATTCCTCAGTCTAATAACGGCTGGGAGTATGCGCTGATACAGCGCGTTGCTGCACCCACCACACAACGAACCACCCGGATTGGGACCCCAGTACAGCAGGTGACACCTCAGCACCACACTGGAACAGTGGGAGGTTTTTTTTATGGTGGCCATATGGTTTTCCGTGCAAGTTGGAGGGCTGGATACTGATGTTCTTTTTAAAAGGGTTTAGTGAAATTTTAGAAAAAGAACAAATCACAAAAAAAGTTATTACAGAGTTAGAATAAAAGGGAAAGGGGTGAAAAGGTTTCTTCTGTTTCATTATGATCTTAGCTTTTTCATGTTAAACTTCAGTTACTTTCTATAATTAGAAGTTGTGTTATTTTTCTATAGCAGACTTACAATATGCTTCACTTCAATACGTTCATTATGTTCAATACTGCTTGAAACTGCCCTCCATTTCTTACCAACTCAACTATAGTCAGAATGACAAGAAATAATTACAATATTCTATTTACAATCTGAGTGGCATGGTGGTCCAGTGGTAGCGGTGCTGCCTCACAGTAAGGAGACCTGGGTTTGCTTCCCGGGTCCTCACTGTGTGGTGTTTGCATGTTCTCCCCGTGTCTGCGTGGGTTTCCTCCGGGTACTCCGGTTTCCTCCCACACTCCAAAGACATGCAGGTTAGGTGCATTGGTGATCCTAAATTGTCCCCTGTGTGTGTGTGTGTGTGTGTGTGACCTGTGGTGGGCTGGCACCCTCCCTGGGGATTTGTTCCTGCCTTGTGCCCTATGTTGGCTGGGATTGGCTCCAGCAGACCCCAGTGACCCTGTGCTAGGATATAGCGGGTTAGATAATGACTGACTGATGACTGACATTTACAACTTAGCTTGTACGGGTTATAAATCGAACCACTGACTATGCACTATATGTTGGTAAACGTTTTAACAGAACTAGGAAAATACTTCCTATCAATTTAACATAACATAAGTAACAAAGTTACACTTTATAACAAGACCATTTTCCCTTTCTTTTTTGTTCGTTTTTATGCTTATTAAATGAAAACTGTATAACAAACGGCTGAGTGCAACATCGCACCTGCTGGAATTCAACGGTTATTTTCAAACCGCTGTTAACCAACAGGAATTAAACATTTTAAACGGTCTATGTTACTTTGTGGTAAAATAAGGATATTTGTTGAAACTGAATATTGTGGAATCAAATAAAAAAGGGAAGGATACGTCCTTCGTTCTGGCTTGACTTTGTGCGTCGTTTCTCCTACAGAGTCAATGTGTACCTAGTTTGTTCGTTGTTCACGTCCCGGCTCCGCAGAACTGGACTCCGCATTGATGTTAAAGCTGCTAGAAGTCGTGGTAGCAGCCCACTCATGACTAATCTGTAAGGTCATTCTCATTGGTCTCAACTGCAATATGTGTGGCTTGTTCAAAGTCATTTTATTTTCTAGCCCGCTTAATCCTGATCAGGGTCGCAGGTATACTGGAGCCTATCTCATATAGTTTATGACGCAAGGCAGAAGCAAAACCTGGACGAGGCGCCAGTCCATTGCAGGGAAAACACACAAAAAACACACACACAGGCTAATTTAATGTCGGCAGTCCACCTAACCTGCACGTACAGTACTTCGATAGTGGGAGGAAACCCGTCCAGAACATGTAAATCTACGCAAGGAATACCTTGGTTGCGACCCCTTGTCTCCTCGTCATTAGCGCTACTACTGCGCCACCATGCCGCTTCTTGTTCAAAGTATTTATTGAAACATTATTTTAGTAAGGAGAATACGGGTCCATGTCCAGGGTCCTTAGAGTTTGCAAAGCGCTTTAAATTGTGAGAAAAGCGCTATATAAATATACTATTATTATTATTATTATTATTATTATTATTATTATTATTATTATTATTATTACTATTAACTTGCTTTTTAATGTAGTTTTCAGCACAACACAATCTTTTGTTCTGTCTAGTTATCTTTCTTTTGGCTGCACCACTGGGCTCTTGTTTTGAACGCACTTCTTTTAAGGTTCGGTAACGGTCTCACAAGACAGACCTGCTCTGATCTTGTCAATGAAGACGGATTGATTAATTTAGGCCTACTAGTGGGAAGTTGAAGTGTGAAATCGTTAAGTTAACAAAATAAAAAGTTCACCGCACCCTTCAATGGCTCCCTTTGACATGTGAGACTTGATTTGTGGGCTCTGTTAACGAAACTCTGCATCGAAATCTTTTAATAGTTTTACATAAAAAGTTCCAAAAATTGTTGCTTCATAAATTTCTCCACGTCACTGAGACGCATTCGTATTTATTTCTTGGTGTTTCAATAGCAGCAGTTAGCCTTTCATATTTAATTAATTATTGTAACAATAAACGAATTGTCAACCTATCGCTTTACCTTATTGTCTTCGTTCTCCCCGCGTATGACCTCCTTCCTGCTTCGTCTTAATTTCTTCGCTGCCAGCAGATGAAATCTGTCATTATGTCACCCCAGTTTGGAACGGGATCCTTGACTCACTTGGTTTATAGGAAGGCGAAACCCAATAAAACTTCAGGAAGTGTGCAATAAAATTAAAGGAAGTGTTTAGTCTCTTAAAATACGAATTCAGTTCTATAGTGCAGTGTCAGCTTTCAGTTTCACTATCCGGGGGGTTCCGCCCTCGTCTTCATTTCAGCTTCTCTGCACGCTTAAGGAACTTCGCCATCTGGTGAGCACCCCGAAGAAACGGACGTGCTGCAGCTCCAAGTGCGTGGAGTTCCCCAAACAGCTATTCGTCATTATCTGAGTCAAGTAAACCTCCTATAACGCTAATCTTACCATAGTGTAAACGGATTGTGGCCGTGGTGTGTCTACATCTAGACACAATCGGAGCCCAATTTATTCAACTCTTATCTATTTGCGGGTTCAAGGTGGAGGCTCCAGGCTGCAGACATAAATGCTTGTTACTATGTATCCCGTTTTTCACACGCATTTTAATGAATGAAACACTGTCGTGATTTACTCCGAACTACACAGTGAGTCAAATGAGTGAACTGAAGCAGCAACCTTGGTGTTAAAACTTCAGGGCGTGAGCCATTGCACCTCTCAGGAAATCAAAGTATTAAAAACTTAAGATGTGTCGTGTTCTAAGACAGGGGCATGAAGAAAATATACATGGAATGTGAATATATAAAATCTGTACTGATCTGATTAATATTACAGGTTTGAGAAAAATCTCACAATAACACAATCATTTCAGGTTAATTTTAGACACTTACAGATATATGAGATGTATAGAGAAGGACTGTGTTGACGTGTACCTGCAATGAGAATATACTGTATATATACTGTACATCTGCGGTGGGTTGGCGCCCTGCACGGGATTTGTTCCTGCCTTGCGCCCTGTGTTAGCTGGGATTGGCTCCAGCAGACCCCCGTGACCCTGTGTTAGGATATAGCGGGTTGGAAAATGACTGACTGACTATACTGTACCTATATAGTGGCAGACAAACTGGCATCCCAGCCAGTACTGGTGCCACTCCCTTATCTGGTCACAAGGTCTTGCTAATGGTAGGTCAGGGAGGGAGCAATATTATCTCCTTTCCATGCCAGGACATGGAGGTGGCAGAATTTTACAGCGGCTACAGCGGGAGTGGCGTCCAAACAACCACTAAGCGAGACATGAGATGGACTCAAGAACTGGCTGGCTGAACGCATGCTATGGGCAGAGCGTCCCCCAGTTCATGGAGTGGCAGCATCCCGTCTGGTAAGCCCCAGTATAAACACCTGCAGGGCAGCATGGCCACCAGGGGGAAGCTCTTGGCCAGTAATAATTAAAGGATCGTGTCGGTCCTGCTTGACCTGGAAGTGCTTTCCAGGAGGCGATAGATTAAGCACCGGATGTACTGCCAGGTCTGCAATGAGAAGAGAGTCCTCCATTCAACTCAGAAGAGTTGGAGTCAGTTGTGGAGGAAGGACAAAGTTCGCCTTGGATGAATGGAGGTGGAGAAAAAGATAAGGAAGAAAACGGAAGAGAAAGAGTTGTGCTGTATTTTCAACAAAAGAAGTTTAGTTGAACTAGGACTCTTGTAGCTATTTTATGTTTTGTTTTTTTGATTTTATTTTAAATGTTGCTTTCTGATGTTGGGACCTGGGTTCAAATGCTTGGGGTCTATATGGTTTCCCTGTGCTCAATAGGTTTTCATTGGACATTTTACATTTCCATAATTTAAATCCATATATTTTAAGTTAAGAATTAGTGCAAGAAAAGTGGCTAGAGCTCTAGTGTTATAGTTTGAGAGATCACATTTTTGTCTCCATATCTGTGTGGCATTTTCTCTGGATGCCCTCCTTTTCTATAACATCCCAAAGTTATATTTATTACATGAACTGCTGACATGAGTCTGGCTGTGTGCTTGAGTGTAGCTTGAAAGACTGGTTCATGCCTTCTGCCTGATGCTGCAAAGATTTACTAATGATGCCCACCATCGTCACTTGGATTAAGCTGTCTCTGGACAGGATGCCAATCCAGTGCATGGTACACAAATACCCACACTTATTTTAAAGTTGCTTTTAGGGAGACAGCAATAATTAAGAGACATTTTAAGGTGCACCTCCCTGCATGCACGAGAGCACGTATTATGGGATGTTAGTGGAGATGTAAGATTCGTGTGTGTTTGTTTTTCCATGTTTTTTATTTTCTAAGGAGTTATAATAATGACAATAGTTGAGAATTTCTAATTTACCAAATCAGTCACAAAGTGTGTGTTAATGACCAGAGGTGGGGTTTTTTGCGTTTATATGTTGGGAATGTGCCTTAGTGTTATTTAAATTCAGCAATATTATTTCAATAATAGTTTATGTTGTTACATCAATGTGCTTTACTATAAGTTTGTTGATACTGTTTTCTGATAAACTTTATTGATTTGGATCTCGGGCGGCATGATGGCGCAGTGGTAGCGCCGCTGCCTTGCAGTTAGGGGACCTGGGTTCGCTTCCCGGGTCCTCCCTGCGTGGAGTTTGCATGTTCTCCCCGTGTCTGCATGGGTTTCCTCCGGGCGCTCTGGTTTCCTCCCACAATCCAAAGACATGCAGGTTAGGTGGATTGGTGATTCTAAATTGGGCTTGGTGTGTGTGTGCAGCGGGTTGGCACCCTGCCCAGGATTGGTTCCTGTGTTGGCTGGGTTTGGCTCCAGCAGACCCCTGTGACCCTGTATTTGGATTCAGCGGGTTAGAGAATGGATGGATTTGGATTTCATACTGCTGATAAGCTAGTGCCTATTGTGAGTAATACTGACATCTAGTGGACGTTTGTGTAATTTATCAATAATCAGTATTCTTTTTTTTATTGTAGACCACACACACTAAATGTGGAGTACCTAAGAAAAAGGTTATGCAGACCGGACAAGAATGTGTGAAATTCACAGAGACAGCCATCAGGAAAGGGATCTGAAGCCATGGCTCTGGAGCATTAAAATACTCCACCAGAAATGAAAATAAAATAAACTTATTATTATTAGAATGAAAAAATATATATTTCGAAGTAAAGTGTTTTAGCCTGAGGAAATATTGCATTTCTAATCTTTATTTATTTATTTTCATTTCTGCCAGTCAATAAACTTCATCTATTCTTGTCCACAAGTAACACTGTGGTTTCACTACATATTGCACTTTATGCATCATTTGCAAGTCAGTCATCGTCCAACCCACTACATCCTAACATAGGGTCACGATGGAGCCAATCCCAGCCAGCACAGGGCAGGAACAAATCCCTGAGCAGGGTCCCAGCCCACCACAGGGCACACACATGCACAATTTAGGATCGCCAATGCACCTAACCTGCATGTCTGAGGAAACCCACGCAGACATGGGGAGAACATGCAGACTCCACGCAGGGAGGACCTGGGAAGTGAACCTGAGTCTACTAATTGTGAGGCAGCAACGCTAACACTGTGCCACCGTGCCTCATTTGTAAGTGACAAGTAAAATTTGATTTAATTTGCTGTCTTACAGATCCCACACGTTGAAGTTATCTGTGTGAAGTTTTCCAGGTCTGTCAGTGTCTAAAGGTTTTATGGCCATCCCAAAGATGTTCAGTTTAGTTAAGCCACAGCCCTGCGGTTACTTATAGACTTCCTACTTCTACAATGTCGCTGTATTCACAGAATTGCTCAGCAGTATTTACCAGAATTCACTGCAGTGTAGCATTGCAGTATCACAGTCTACCAGTTTTATTTTATAACTTCAGTTGCAGGAAAATTGACAAAAAATTGCAAGAAAATGGCTTAATGGTCCTGTTTATTAATTGAATAAGCAATTATTTGACATTTTTAGGGATGTGCCATGCCATGTTGTGCCATTCATGCATTTATTTTAGGCATTTTGTAGACTTGAAGAAGACGTTATTTTACTCTATGACGACAGGCAGAAAAGACCCTTAGATTAAATGTCATAATCCTAATGAACTTGCCACACCACAGACAATACAAGTAGCTTTGTCCATTTTAAAATTAAACTTAATAGAAAGCTTTCAGCGTGATTAGCGCACTTCTAGTACCACTTCTCAAGCTCAAGAATTAAAAAAAAAAGTAGTTGTAATGGAATGTATAATAGTCAAATTAAAAGTCTGCATAAAAAACAAATGTGGTTCCTAAATGCATTGGATGGATGTAAAGATATATCATTAACTCTTTGAGGGCTAAATATTTTTTGCAGGCAACTCCATTTTCTGAAAAGCACACAAAGCAGTATTCGCATGTAAATCAACGTAAAACGTCTGTTGCTGTGGCTGCTGTCAGCTCCTGTACAGCGTCTCTGGTGATTATGTAGGGGCAGCATGATGGCCAGCAGGAAAGTGTGGCGCGCCGGCTGCCTGGTCTGTCTTCATATGGCAGTGCTATGCAATCTGTTTTGTACCTCTTGCCACCATAAGTGGCGGTCCTCCCAGGTGAACGCTGCCATTGGCGCATCGGCTACATAAGCGTGTTCAGCACCACGATCAGCTGGGGACCGATCAGCTGAAGCCAGTACCCCACTTTCGTTTTTAAACTTCATCTTCAGATCACTTGCATCAAAACTGGAGTCTGGCAAGTCAGAGTCCGATTTGGTGATAATATGCAAAACGTCATCCACGGACTATTTTGCTTTGTGCATTTGCTTTGGTCTCTCGTTAGAAGTCAATGCCATTTTAGAGGTGGTTTGCTCTTCGCTACTCATGCATGCACAGGTAATCGAGGTTAAATCGATGAAGCTAACTTTCCTTCTAGCAAAGAGATCCATCCATCCATCCATCCTCTTCCGCTTATCCGAGGTCGGGTCGCGGGGGTAGCAGCTTAAGCAGAGAGGCCCAGACTTCCCTCTCCCCGCCACTTCTTCCAGCTCTTCCGGGAGAATCCCAAAGGCGTTCCCAGGCCAGCCGGGAGACATAGTCCCTCCAACGTGTCCTGGGTCTTCCCCGGGCCTCCTCCCGGTTGGACGTGCCCGGAACACCTCACCAGGGAGGCCCAGGAGGCATCCTGATCAGATGCCCGAGCCACCTCATCTGACTCCTCTCGATGCGGAGGAGCAGCGGCTCTACTCTGAGCCCCTCCCGGATGACTGAGCTTCTCACCCTATCTTTAAGGGAAAGCCCAGACACCCTGCGGAGGAAACTCATTTCAGCCGCTTGTATTCGCGATCTCGCTCTTTCGGTCACTACCCATAGCTCATGACCATAGGTGAGGGTAGGAGCGTAGATCGACTGGTAAATTGAGAGCTTTGCCTTACGGCTCAGCTCCTTTTTCACCACGACAGACCGATGCAGAGCCCGCATCACTGCGGATGCCGCACCGATCCGCCTGTCGATCTCACGCCCATTCTTCCCTCACTCGTGAACAAGACCCCAGATACTTGAACTCCTCCACTTGGGGCAGGATCTCTCCCCAACCCTGAGAGGGCACTCCACCCTTTTCCGCTGAGGACCATGCTCGGATTTGGAGGTGCTGATTCTCATCCCAGCCGCTTCACACTCAGCTGAGAA
This sequence comes from Polypterus senegalus, assembly GCF_016835505.1. Classification (NCBI taxonomy): domain Eukaryota; kingdom Metazoa; phylum Chordata; class Cladistia; order Polypteriformes; family Polypteridae; genus Polypterus; species Polypterus senegalus. Next base: position 29,078,158 of record NC_053156.1, read on the forward strand.
CCGATCCAGAGAGAGCTGAAGATCACGGCCTGATGAAGCAAACAGGACAACATCATCTGCAAAAGCAGTGACCCAATCCTGAGTCCACCAAACCGACCCCTTCAACACCCTGGTTGCGCTTAGAAATTCTGTCCATAAAAGTTATGAACAGAATCGGTGACAAAGGGCAGCCCTGGCGGAGTCCAACTCTCACTGGAAACGGGCTCGACTTACTGCCGGCAATGCGGACCAAGCTCTGACACCGTTGTACAGAGACCTAACAGCTCTTATCAGGGGTCCGTACCCCATACTCCCGAGCACCCCCACAGGATTCCCCGAGGGACACGGTCGAATGCCTTTCCAAGTCCACAAAACACATGTAGACCGGTCGGGCAAACTCCCATGCACCCTCCAGGACTCTGCTAAGGGTGAAGAGCTGGTCCACTGTTCCGCCACCAGGACTAAAACCACACTGTTCCTCCTGAATCCGAGGTTCGACTATCCGACGGACCCTCCTCTCCAGAACCCCGAATAGACTTTTCCAGGGAGGCTGAGGAGTGTGATCCCTCTATAGTTGGAACACACCCTCCGTCCCCTTTTAAAGAGGGGACCACCACCCCGGTCTGCCAATCCAGAGGCACTGTCCCGATGTCCATGCGATGTTGCAGAGACGTGTCAACCAAGACAGTCCTACAACATCCAGAGCCTTAAGGAATCTCATCCACCCCGGGCCCTGCCACCAAGGAGTTTTTGACCACCTCGGTGACTTCAGTCCCAGAGATGGGAGAGCCCACCTCAGAGTCCCCAGGCTCTGCTTCCTCATTGGAAGGCATGTTAGTGGGATTGAGGAGGTCTTCAAGTACTCCTCCCACCACCCACAACGCCCGAAGTCGAGGTCAGCAGCGCACCATCCCCACCATATACGGTGTTGACACTGCACTGCTTCCCTCCTGAGACGCCGGACGGTGGACCAGAATCTCCTCGAAGCCGTCCAAAGTCGCTCTCCATGGCCTCCAAACTCCTCCCATGCCCGAAGTTTTGCCTCAGCAACAACCAAGCCGCTGCTCCGCTTGGCCTGCCGGTACCTATCAGCTGCCTCCAGAGACCCACAGGACAAAAAGTCCTATAGGACTCCTTCTTCAGCTTGACGGCATCCCTCACCGCGGTGTCCACCAACGGGTTCGGGATTGCCGCCACGACAGGCACCACCACCTTGCGCCACAGCTCCGTCAGCCGCCTCAACAATAGAGGCACGGAACATGGCCCATTCGACTCAATGTCCCCACCTCCCTCGGGACGGGTTGAAGTTCTGCCGGAGGTGGGAGTTGAAGCTACTTCTGACAGGGGACTCTGCCAGCCGCTCCCAGCAGACCCTCACAACACGCTTGGGCCTACCAGGTCTGACCGCATCTTCCCCACCATCGGCCAACTCACCACCAGGTGGTGATCAGTTGACAGCTCCGCCCCTCTCTTCACCCGAAAGTGTCCAAGACATATGGCCGCAAGTCCCACGACCACCACAAAGTCGATCATCGACCTGAGGCCTACGGTGTCCTGGTGCCAAGTGCACATATGAACACCCTTATGCTTGAACATGGTGTTCGTTATGGACAATCCATGACGAGCACAGAAGTCCAATAACAAAACACCGCCGGGTTCAGATCGGGGCCATTCCTCCCAATCACGCCTTCCAGGTCTCACTGTCATTGCCCACGGAGCATTGAAGTCTCCCAGCAAAACGAGGGAATCCCCAGAAGGTATGCCCTCTAGCAACCCTCCAGAGACTCCAAAAGGGTGGATACTCCAAACTGCTGTTCGGGCGATACGCACAAACAACAGTCAGGACCCTTCCCCACCCGGCGGAGGGAGGCCACCCTCTCGCCCACCGGGTAAACCCCAATGCACAGGCTCCAGTCGGGGCACAAGTATGCCCACACCTGCTCGGCGCTCTCACCGGGGCAACTCCAGAGTGGTAGAGAGTCCAGCCCCTCTCAAGGAGATTGGTTCCAGAGTCCAAGCTGTGCGCCGAGGTGAGTCCACTATATCTAGCCGAACCTCTCACCTCGCACTAGCTCAGGCTCCTTCCCTTCAGAGAGGTGACATTCCACGCCCCAAGAGCCAGTTTCTGTAGCCGAGGATCAGACCGCCAAGGTCCCCGCCTTCGGCCACCACCCAACTCACACTGCACCCAACCTCCTTGGCCCCTCCCATAGGTGGTGAGCCCATGGGGAGGAGGACCCACGCTACCTCTTCGGCTGTGCCCGCCGAGCCCCATGGGTGCAGGCCCGCCACCAGGCTTCGCCATCGAGCCCCACCTCCAGGCCTGGCTCCAGAGGGGGCCCGTGACCAGCGCCCGGCAAGGGAAAACGCGTCCAAAGTTTTCATCATTGGAGGTTTGTTGAACCGCTCTTTGTCTCATCCCTCACCTAGGACCAGTTTGCCTTGGTGGTTCTACCAGGCATAAAGCCCCGGACAACATAGCTCCTAGGATCATTGGGACACGCAAACCCCTCCACCACAATAAGGTGACGGTTCAAGGAGGAGTCTAGCAAAGAGAGTTTAACTAAAACATAATGGTGTGTTTTGTCGTCGTTTATGGCGGATTACCTTCCTCTGCCTCTGAATTTTGACAAAAGTCAACATCAGCCCTGAAAGAGTTAATGCAAAACTCATTACTCTGATAATAACAGTATTAAATAAACTGCTCAACAAATTAAAGGAACACTTTGAAAACACATCAGATCTCAATGGGGAAAAATCCTGCTGCCTGTCTCTACTGATATGGACTAATATGGTGATGTGTTAGGAATGAAAGGATAGCACATTGTGTGATGGAAATGAAAATGATCAACCTACAGAGGGCTGAATTCAAAGACACCCCGAAAATCAAAGGGAAAAAATGATGCGGCAGGCAGGCTCAACCATTTTGCCAAACTTTCATTACAGCAACTCCAAATCATACTCAGTAGTTTGTATGGCCCCCATGCGCTTGTATGCAGGCCTGACAATGTCGGAGGGTGTGGTTGCGGCCAGATTGTGTTCTGGGGGATTGCCTCCCAGATCTGGCATCACTGAGATCTTGGACAGTCTGTGGTGCAACCTGGTGGCGTTGGATGGACTGAAACATAATGTCCCAGGGGCGTTCCATTGGATTGAGGTCAGGCGAGTGAGCGTGGGGGCCAGTCAATGGTATCACTTCCTTCATCCTCCAGGAACTGCCTGCATACTCTCGTCACATAAGGCCTGGCATTGTCATGCACCAGGAGTAACCCAGGACCCACTGCACCAGCACAAGGTCTGACAATGGGTCCAAGGATTTATTCCCAATACCTAATGTCAGTCAAGGTGCCATTGTCTAGCCTGTAGAGGTCTGTGTATTCCTCCATGGATATGCTTCCCCAGACTATCACTTCCCCCTCCATCAAACCGGTCATGTTGAACGATGTTACAGGCAACATAACCTTCTCTACGGCTTCTCCAGACCCTTTCATGTTTGTCACATGTGCTCAGGTTGAACCTGCTCTCATCTCGATGTGCCATCCTGGAGAAGTTGGGCTATCTGTGCCACCTCTGTAGTGTCCAGGTACAGTGGGATACAAAGGTTTGGGCAACCTTGTTAATAGTCATTATTTTCCTGTATAAATCATTGTTTGTTATGATAAAAAATGTCAGTTAAATATATCATATAGGAGTGTGACTGAAGCTGACTGGCGACTACTTTTTCTAGCATTTTAGAGAGAAATGGTAAATTTGAAATAGGCCTATAATTATTTAGTATATGTGGGTCTAGGTCTGACTTTTTAAGTAATGGTTTAATGACTGACACTTTTAGTGCATCAGGTAATGTGCCATTCAATAATGAACTATTGATAATGTTTAGAATAAGTGCTGCAAGAACATCCATTGCACCTTTTACTAGTTCGCTGGCACTGGATCTAGGGAACAAGTAATGGGCTTCATTTTAGAAATTAAAGTTAAGACTCTCTGCTCAGTTACAGGATTACAATTATTAAAGTGCTGAATGCAATGTGAGACAGAGCCTGTAAGCTAGTATTTGGTTTGTACTGTGATGCAGAGATCTTGGATCTTATATTTTTAATTTTCTCATTAAAGAAGTCCATAAAGTCTGTACTGCTAATATCTGTTGGTATTTTGCGCTGTAGATCTGAATTCCCATTTGTTAATTTAGCCACTGTTCTAAACAGTACTTGAGGGTTTTTATTATTGCTATCTATTAATTTAAAATAGTATTCTGAGCGAGGTTTAAAGAGGGCTTTTTATATTTATTAAATACATGCATTGTCAAGCTTGGGTTACAGAATTGCACAGTAGAGCACAGAAGAGTTTGCAAGGAGCAGAAGCATTATTGCAGTTCTGGCACATACAAACACAAGACTCATTCAGAAGCGGTGCAGCCACACTGGGAACAGCTGTCAAACGTCCTGCTTTGGCCCTGACTCCTGGTCAAAAGAGTACAAAGTCTTCCTTTTCAAGGGGAGTACAGCGGCTCTGAAGCAGCATCTGGAGCAGAGGGAGTCTTGGGGAAGAGAGGACATGAGAGTGAGACCACAGGATGGCCGCGGCTCAGCCTTTTAAATTTTCAAAGATTGCTTGGCAAGCCAGCAAGCCTGAAGTTGATCCTGCAAAGAAGAGGTGTAAGAGTGTCTGTTTCCCATTGAAATACTGTTTAAGAAGGAGTTTCTGAAGAGTGGCAGAGTCCCACTGCGGCAGCAAAATGCAAACTCCAAGGAGTTGTCGGCTTGCTGTAAGTGCGCAAAATCCATCTGTTTACTAGCCAATGCCTGTGGTGGGCCCGGTATAGCGACCACCTCTGAAAAGGTTGAAGGACCAGGCAGCTGTTCAAGAAAGTCCAAGGAGTCTTCCCCACTCTCACTGGAGAGATTGGATTCAATTTCCAAGCCAGTTCCCTGGCCAACCCTGTTAGCCACCAGCCCCACCCTACCCACCAAAGTGGCAGGAAGTGTTGGCGCCGGTGGTTTGAAGTCGGCCAAGACCCTAGGAAAGAGGGCATTTCTCTTCCCCAGCAGCAAGGGCCAAGGACAGGGATCATATAAGGCAGTCCAGTCTTTACAGTTCCATCTCTTATATTCCTTAACATAATCACGAACACAGCGTATGCTCACTTGCTGTGTGCCAGAGGAGGGACTCTCCAGCAGCCAGTCACACCTGATCACACAAAGGTCACTACACAAGTTCAATAAGGTAAGGATCTCCTGGCTGGCTTCTTTCTTCAGAGACTTAGAGGGGACCTGAGAGCAACACACCAAGCCAAGCTGACTTCCATGGACTGTGCAGGAGAGAGGCGACATTCCCTAGTGAGATATCTGGTCTGGTCAGAGTGGAAACATCTGCACTCAGAACCAGTTGCGGAATTCCCACAACAGCGTCTACTACTCGATGTGCTAACAGGAGGGCTGTCAACAGCAACATCTGCATCTCTGGGTGTCTGAGCGAAGGAAAGGTGAATGAAGGGGGCAGCAGGCACCAGAGGTTACTCTGGGAGGAAAAAAGCTTGGGCCTAGGGCCATGGCTGAGGCAAGAAGGAGCAGCGATTTCCTGGTGGAAGAGGCCTAGTGGGCTGAGGGGGTTTAGAAGTTGGACAAGTGTTCCCACCCTGATTTCAAGCAGCCTGGGTGCCTTCCAATCTATGAGCCAAGCCAATCAGCGAGCCAATATCGTTCCTTAACAAATAATCTCAGAGCTCTTCAGCTATTATGGACAGCACTGCATCGACAATGAACTTTTCCATTATGCGCTCGATGGTGTCTTCTTAGGAACAGCTTTGGATAAGATGAAGCAGGTCCTGCAGCTGTGCTCTGATAGGGCAAAGAAGGTCCAGCTGCCAAAGCCGAACCGAACATTCCTTGGCAAGGGAGCTCGTAGCTGTGTGAAGAGGAATTTGCTGTGTCAAGAAATCATAATCACCAAGTCTCTCAAGAGGGAGGTTTCATAAGACCAGCAGGGTATCCCCAGACAAATACTGGCAGCCAAATTTCATCTGTCCCAACGCATCAACATGGTCGCCTGCTCAAAGCCGAGGAGGAAACCCTCCGGATCATCCGTAGGGCCCATCTTCGCAAGCAGGTCTCTGGGAGGAACAGACCTCCAGGTCCGCTGGAACAGGAATGTTCTGAGGATCCATCTATGCAACACTCCACTTCTGGTTACCACTTGTCAAGCTTGGGTCACAAAGTTGCACAGGAGAGCACAGAAGGGTTTCCAAGGAGCAGAAGCTCTATTGCAGTTCTGGCAGACCAGAGCAGAGGGAGTCTGGGGTAAGAGAGAACAGGAGAGTGAGACCTCAAGATGGCCATGGCTTGGTCTTTTAAATGTTCAAAGCCCCGTGCGAGGAACAGGTCACACAGCAAGCCTACAGTTGATCCCACAAAAATGTTTAAAAATGTGTTTGTTACCCATTGAAATACTGTTTAAGAGGGAGTTTCTGAACAGTGGCCGTGCCCCCCTTCGGCAGTGGTAACTACATGTATTATTGCAATATAGCTAGTTATTTAATCAAGTTTTTACGATTTTTGGTTATTTCCTTTAATTTTGGGGAGGCACGCAGATTTCTGTGAAGTGTGGGGAAGCAATAAAGACAGAAACATTAATGTCCTAAATGTCACCTACATGCATATGTTAACAATCTGTATTGAAGTAAACCACTGAATTTATTGTGAACAACGGTGAGAAGCAGGTAGTATAGGGAAGAGAACCCTACAGACAACTAAAACATGTTTTTAACATATTTTTTGGGTGGTGTAAAGGGAAAAACACTTAGCGAAAGAACAATGTAGGTCACTGATCATTCAGTTCTCATCGGGTTATGAGGGATTACACAGGCACACACTGGCTGCCGCTTCTTCCCAGTGGAAAAACATATGCAATGTACCTGAAATCTTCTTCATCTGCTCGTGGATATGGGACATTGTTTGTAGATGCTGGACTGGTGGTGTGGATATTTGATCATTTTTTTGTGTTTTTTTTTCTGATGTGGCTGCTTGTCCCTGTTGGCTGCTTGATGTGGTAGTTGCTGGTCTTTCTAACGGTTCATGTGGTCTGCTGCCTTTCCACTTTTTTGCCTCTCAATTTCTGCCACTGTGGATTTCCTTTCCCGAATGTGGTTTAATAGCATAGTATTTTATCTGGCTGTTCTGTTCAACAAGTCATTTATTTCCTCAACTGGATCATGGCTACAAGGTTTTCTTTTTCAGAGTTCCCTGCTTTTCAGTGTTCTTAATGCCGAACTCTGAGATCACTCCCTTTGTACAGACACTTGGGAATTCAACATTGACCCAGGTTATAGAAACTTGCAATGGAAGATTGCCTATTATCATTCTTCAAATAATATTGACTAGACGTGGACATCGTTTTATTACCTCTACTGTTCTACTGTTGCCACTGGACTATCTTGTGCTGTAAATTTTGAGAACTTGCAGCCTATGTCATTAAAGCAATTAATAATTATGGAATCATCTAGTTTTGCACATGATGCAAAATTTGCTCTATTTAATGTTTGCACTCTGAAGGGCAAATCATCTTTTATTGCAGACTGTTTTATGGGGCAAAGGAGCACTGGCTTGACCGAATCAAGGAGGACATGTGACAAGTTGACGTAGCCACCAAAGATGCCCTAGATAGAAACAAATGGCAATTGACCCTCTGCTGTTTATTATTTATATGCTCCCTCTTGTTCCTCCCCCACAGTACGCAACTCTTCAATTCCACCCTATTTTGGTAAACGTTAACATTATACAAAGTTATTGTCTGTTTTACCTGCATTTTATTACTCTTTAATTTAATATTGTTCTTTATCTGTATGCTGCTCCTGGAGTATGTGAATTTCCCCTTGGGGATTAATAATCTATCTATCTATCTATCTATCTATCTATCTATCTATCTATCTATCTATCTATCTATCTATCTATCTATCTATCTATCCTGGTTGTAATCGGTTAATTGAGAAATAGTACCTACATTTTTAATGTGTCAAGAATATGAAATCAGGGAAAGGAATGAGATCTCCAGGTTTTGATGGTAGTCCATTTTGTCTATATGGTCCTAGAAAGTAGCTATTAAAAATTTGGATTAGATCAGTCAAAGGATTAAAGATTGTATAAAGAAAATACAGACAGACACACAACATTCTATGTTATGTACAGTGCATCAGAAAGTATTCACTGCGCATCACTTTTTCCACATTTTGTTATGTTACAGCCTTATTCCAAAATGGATTCAATTAATTTTTTCCCTCAGAATTCTACACACACCACCCCATAATGACAACGTGAAAAAAGTTTACTTGAGGTTTTTGCAAATGTATTAAAAATAAAAAAACTGAGACATCACATGTCACATAAGTATTCACAGCCTTTGCGCAATACTTTGTCGATGCACCTTTGGCAGCAATTACAGCCTCAAGTCTTTTTGAATATGATGCCACAAGCTTGGCACACCTATCCTTGGCCAGCTTCGCCCATTCCTCTTTGCAGCACCTCTCGAGCTCCATCAGGTTGGATGGGAAGCGTCGGTGCACAGCCATTTTAAGATCTCTCCAGAGATGTTCAATTGGATTCAAGTCTGGGCTCTGGCTTGGCCACTCAATGATATTCACAGAGTTGTCCTGAAGCCACTCCTTTGATATCTTGGCTGTGTGCTTAGCGTCGTTGTCCTGCTGAAAGATGAACCGTCGCCCCAGTCTGAGGTCAAGAGCGCTCTAGAGCAAGTTTTCATCCAGGATGTTTCTGTACATTGCTGCAGTCATCTTTCCCTTTATCCTGACTAGTCTCCCAGTTCCTGCCACTGAAAAACATCCCCACAGCATGATGCTGCCACCACCATGCTTCACTGTAGGGATGGTAGGGATGGTATTGGCCTGGTAATGAGTGGTGCCTGGCTTCCTCCAAACGTGATGCCTGGCATTCACACCAAAGAGTTCAATCTTTGTCTCATCAGACCAGAGAGTCCTTCAGGTGCCTTTTGGCAAACTCCAGGCAGGCTGCCATGTGCATTTTGCTAAGGAGTGGCTTCTGTCTGGCCACTCTACCATACAGGCCTGATTGGTGGATTGCTGCAGAGATGGTTGTCCTTCTGGAAGGTTCTCCTCGCTATGACAGAGTGACCATCAGGTTCTTGGTCACCTCCCTGACTAAGGTCCTTCTCCCCCGATCGCTCAGTTTAGATGGCTGGCCAGCTGTAGGAAGAGTCCTAGTGGTTTCGAACTTCTTCCACTTACAGATGCTCATTGGGACCTTCAAAGCAGCAGAAATTTTTCGGTAACCTTCCCCAGATTTGTGTCTCAAGACAATCCTGTCTCGGAGGTCTACAGACAATTCCTTTGACTTCATGCTTGGTTTGTGCTCTGACATGAACTGTCAACTGTGGGACCTTCTATAGACAGGTGTGTGCATTTCCAAATCCTGTCCAATCAACTGAATTGACCACAGGTGGACTCCAATTAAGCTGCAGAAACATCTCAAGGATGATCAGGGGAAACAGGATACACCTGAGCTCAATTTGGAGCTTCATAGCAAAGGCTGTGAATACTAATGTGCATGTGCTTTCTCAGTTTTTTTATTTTTAATAAATTTGCAAAAATCTCAAGTAAACTTTGTTCATGTTGTCATTATGGGGTGTTGTGTGTAGAATTCTGAGGAAAAAAATGAATTTAATCCATTTTGGAATAAGGCTGTGACATAACAAAATGTGGAAAATGTGATGCGCTGTGAATACTTTCCGGATGCACTGTATATAGATTATGTTTTCTTTTCTGTTTCATTTATTGTTTGAAGAATCTAAACCCATTTCTACAATTTAAAAAATAAAATGTGCTTAGGAAATAAGTATTAAGTAAGTTCATTTGTGCAATTTAGAATCTAAAACACACCTATATCCATCCATCCATCCATTATCCAACCCGCTACATCCCGAGGGTTTGCTGGAGCCAATCCCAGCCAACACAGGGGGCAAGGCAGGAAACAAACCCCGGGCAGCGTACCAGCCCACCGCAGACAAACCTAAATATATACTGTATATATATATTTTATATATCAAACATTTATTTATATAGCACATATTCATACAAAAAAAATGTAGCTCAAAGTGCTTTACAAAATGAATAGAGAAATAGAAGACACAATAAAAGATAAACATAAGTCAACATTAATTAACATAGAATAAGAGTAAGGTCCGATGGCCAGGGTGGACAGAAAAACAAAAACTCCAAAGGCTGGAGAAAAAATAAAATCTGTAGGGGTTCCAGACCAAGAGACCGCCCAGTCCCCTCTGGGCAATCTACCTAACATAAATCAAACAGTCCTCTTTGTATTTAGGGTTTTCATCGAAGGACCTGATGATGATGGTCACGTAGACTTCTGGCTTTCAGTCCATCAATGTTGGTGCATCCTGATGCTTTGAGTAGGTGGTGGTGGCGCAGGCCGCCACCACAAAGAAACCGGAAAAAGAAACAGAAGAGAGAGTAGGGGTCAGTACGGATTTTAGAGCCACCATGAATAGTAATTATGAAGAATTGAACATACAGAGTATCAGTATTAAGTTAAAGTGAAGTTATAAAATGGCCATTTTAAAGTAATGTGTTTTCAGCAGTGTTTTAAAGTGCTCCACTGTATTAGCCTGGTGAATTCCTATTGGCAGGCTATTCCAGATTTTGGGTGCATAACAGCAGAAGGCTGCCTCACCACTTCTTTTAAGTTTAGCTTTTGGAATTATAAGGAGACACTCATTTGAAGATCTAAGGATACGATTTGGAATATAACGTGTCAGGCATTCCGATAGATAAGATGGAGCGAGATTATTTAAGGCTTTATAAACCATAAGCAGTATTTTAAAGTCAATCCTGAATGACACAGGCAACCAGTGTAGTGACATCAAAACTGGAGAAATGTGTTCGGATTTTCTTTTCCCAGTTAGGATTCTAGCAGCTGCATTCTGCACTCGTTGCAAATGATTTATGTCTTTTTTGGGTAGTCCTGAGAGGAGTGCGTTACAGTAATCTAGTCTACTGAAAACAAAAGCGTGAATTAATTTCTCAGCATCTTTCAATGATATAAGAGGTCTAACTTTTGCTATGTTTCTTAAGTGAAAAAATGCTGTCCTAGTGGTCTGATGAATATGCGATTTAAAATTCAGATTACAGTCAACGGTTACCCCTAAATTTTTTACTTCCGTCTTAACTTGTAATCCTAGTGCATTAAGTTTATTTCTGATAACCTCGCTGAATCCATTATTGCCAATTACCAAAATTTCAGTTTTCTCTTTATTTAGTTTGAGAAAATTACTATTCATCCATTCAGATATATATTTATATATATATATATTTTGGTGGGTGCTTGGAAGGACCGGGAGAGGGACAATACCTCTCCTGGATCACAAGAGGGTAGCTGCCATGGTCTGCATTGGAGCTGTGGGATCAGAGCTTAAAATCTCATCTCTGTTGGGGCTCATGGCCACAGCTAGTGGACTTCAGCACTCCCACCACAACTAGAGTGCTTCAGGGTGCTCATGCGGTACTTCCACCACACCAGGAAGTGCAGCTGGAAGATCATTGTGAAACACCTGGAGCACATCCGGGGTGTTATAAAAGAGTCCACCTCACTCCGTTAGTGGAGCCAGCGTCAGGAGGAAGAAGACAGAGCTTGTGAGAGGAGGAGCGAGGGCGAAAGAAAAGAAGGAAAAGGCAAAGAAAGGACTGAGCTGAGTTTATTGTTGTGTATTGTGCACTGTGTGTTGTACATATATATATATATATATATATATATATATATATGTTGTAAAACACGTAACAGGAGACAGCACAAAGTTTTGGGGTTCGCCAGCCCCGTATATTGTACAGAAATAATAAAGTTTTGCCTCGTTATACAGTTCAAAATAAACATTCATAACGCGACGCCGAAGCATGGCGTCGCGGCCATTTTATTGGGGAGGAGCCGGAAGTGGAGGAATGCTGGGACGGACCGTGAGGGTGGCTGGGAAGGGTGACGTCAGGGCAAGATGGCGGAGGAAGGGCAGAAGTGCCGCACTGCGGTCAAAACCCGGCTATGAGGGAGGGAGGTCTTTTTTCCTATGAGGAAGCAGAGAGAAAGTTAGTACCCCACCATTTCCTGCCGGCGAACACATTCCCAGGTGCGGTCGAATCAGTCCGCGGTCTCCTACTCGCGGCGTGCGTGACACGATCCCCCCCTTAGCCCAAGACCGTCAGGTCGGGCGGACCTAACCGAGAGGTCGTGAACACGAGAGAGGGCATCGGCATTGGCCTGAAGGGTGCCCCGGCGATAAGCGACAGTGAACTTATATTGTTGCAAGTCCAGAAACCACCTGGTGACCCGCGGGTTCGTCTCTTTATGTAGGGACATCCACTGAAGTGCAGCGTGATCGGTCACCAGAGCGAATTCGCGGCCCAACAGGTAGTAGCGGAGATGGGTCACCGCCCACTTAATGGCCAAGGCCTCCCTCTCCACTGCCGCGTACCGAGTCTCGCGGTCCATCAGTTTCGCTTAAGTACATCACGGGTGCTCGACACCGTCGGCGCTTTGCTTAACACGGCGCCCAGGCCTGTATCCGAAGCGTCGGTCTGGAGAATAAATGGGAGCCCAAAATCGGGCGACCGTAATACAGGTGCCGACGTCAGGGCCTTCTTTAGGTCAGAGAATGCTCGTTCCGCCTTGTCGGTCCACACCACATATAGGGGAGCGCCCTTTTTTGTCAGATTAGTCAAGGGTGCTGCCCTCTCAGAGAAGCGGGGAACAAACCGGCGGTAGTACCCCGCTAGCCCCAAGAAAGCCTGCACCTGCCTCTTGGTACTCGGACGGGGCCATTCTAGGATGTCTTTAACTTTTGAGCACTGCGGTCGCACCTGTCCCCGTCCTACTAGGTAGCCTAAATACTTGGCCTCCTTTAAGCCAAAATAACACTTCCGGGGTTGATACGGAGGCCGGCTTTAGCTAGTGTTCAGAGGACCGCTGCGACCTGCAGTAGATGCTCCTCCCAGGTGCCGGAATAGATGACCACGTCATCCAGGTAGGCGGCACTATAGGACTGGTGGGGCTTTAGCACTCTGTCTACCAGACGCTGGAAAGTCGCCGGGGCCCCGTGTAGCCCAAATGGGAGAACCTTGTACTGCCAGTGCCCGCTAGTGCTAAAGGCTGTTTTCTCTTTGGCGGATGCCGTTAAGGGAATTTGCCAATACCCTTTTGTCATATCAAGAGTAGTCAAGTAACGTGCCGTACCCAGGCGCTCAAGGAGGTCGTCAATACGGGGCATCGGGTAGGCATCGAACTTGGAGACCTGATTCAGACGCCGGAAGTCGTTACAGAACCTCCAGGAGCCGTCCAGCTTGGAGACGAAGACGATAGGGCTGGACCAGGGACTATGGCTTTCTTCAATTATGTCCATGTCCAACATTCGTTGTACCTCCAGTTCCACCTCTGCGCGTTTTGCCTCCGGGAGTCTATAGGGCCTCCCGGATGATCACCCGGGGTCCGTGGCGATGTCATGGGCAATCAGCGAGTCGGCCGGGTGACTCGCTCACCACCGGGAATGGCACGGAGGGTTTGAATCAGTTCCTGCGCTGCCTGGGGTTTAGCTCTTAGCAAGGTTAAGAGAGGTTGTGCTCGTGAAAAGGGAGAGTGACCTATGGGAGGTAGGAAGCTCCTCCCGGTCTTTCCAAGGTTTTAACAAATTAATGTGATAGATCCTCTCGCTCGGTCGACGATTGGGTTGTTTTACCAAATAGTCGGCAGCCCTTTCTTTCCTTAACCTCGTAAGGCCCTTGCCAGTGGCGAGCAACTTGGAGTGGGAGGTGGGAGCGAGCACCATAACTTCGGTCCCCAGGGCGGAACTCCCTGAGGACGGAGTTGCGGTTGTAGCACCGGGCCTGCGCTGCCTGCGCACGCAGTCACGTGTTCCTTTAGAAGGGGTCCAATTTTAGTGAGTCGATCGCGCAGTTGCGCTACGTACTCTAATATGTTGGAGGAGGGAAGGGCCTCAGCCTCCCAGCCCTCTTTTAGTATGTCGAGAATTCCTCGGGGTTGTCGCCCATACAATAATTCAAAGGGGAGAAGCCCGTAGAGGCCTGAGGTACCTCCGGTAAGCAAAAGCACAAGTGGGAGGAGCTGATCCCAGTTCCTACCGTCGCGCTGACTGCCTTGCGGAGCATCTGCTTAAGCGTCTGGTTAAATCGCCGACCAGCCCGTCAGTCTGCGGGTGATAGACAGACGCTTTCAGGTGCTTTATTTTCAGTAATTTGGCTACTTCCCTGAACGTATCCGAGTAAAGGCGTACCCTGGTCCGTGAGGACTTCTTTGGGAATACCGACCCTGGAAAATAAGTTAACCAACTCCGTCGCGATGCTCTTAGTATTAGCGGGCGCAGGGGAACCGCCTCTGGGTACCGAGTGGCATAATCCACCATGACAAGTATGTATTTATAGCCACGGGATGAGGGCTCCAGGGGCCCCACTAGGTCGACCCCTATTCTTTCAAAAGGGACATCAATCAGGGGTATGGGAACTAAAGGAGCACGGTCCCTCCTAGGAATCTGGTGTATCTGACACTCCGGACAGGACTGGCAGAAACGCCGGACCTCCTCATTAATTCCCGGCCAATAAAAGCGGAGCTTGATTCTCTCCAGCGTTTTTTCGGCCCCGAGGTGGGCGCCAAGGAGGTGAGCGTGTGCTAACTTGCATACCTCCGCCGGAAGATGCGTGGGATTAGCAGCAGCTTCGCACCTCGCCCCCATGGGTTGCCACCCGGTACAACAGATCGTTTTCAAGGGCGAAAAAGGGCTCCGTGGCGTGGTACCGTCGGCTAATGAGCTATTGGCAAAGCGACAGCATTCCGGGCAAAGCGCAGGGAGTCATCGTTCCACTGTTCTCTCTTAAATGAGGCTGGCGTGGACCGGTATTGGTGGTCCAGGCTGCCGAGAGGGTCTTGTGACCTGGCCCCCGGAAGAGTCCCTTGGCTAGTCCCTTCCCCGGCGGAGTCCTCCGGGTCTGAGCCCTTAGCGGCCGGAACGTCCCCCGAAGCACCAGCGCCACTAGGGCCTGCCCTTATACACGGCGTGGAGACCGCGGGAGGGTTGCCTGCCCCCTCCATCACTAGATCCAACAAGGCCCGGGAGCAGTGGGGTCTTACCGCTCATTCTTTTGACCAGTCTTGTCCCAAAATTACTGGATAGGGGGGTTCGGGTAGCACAGCGACCGTCATTTGGGTTATTTCCCCCTTCCAGGTAACATAGCATTGCGCGGAACGATACGACCTGGTCCCCCCATGTACACAAGTGACTGACAAATGTTCTTTCCGCCATTGTCGCGGTAAGACCAAACGGCGAGCTACAATGGTAATGTTGCTGCCGGAATCAAACAAAGCCACCACTGAGTGCCCATTTAACAACACTACCCCCGTGTTCGGAGTCGCCAAGGGATGCGGCGGGGTACAGTACCTCTCCAGGGATGTCCAGGTGCAATCCATGGGCTCCGCCGTGGTGTTGAATGGACAGGTTGGTAGCAAGTGGCCGGTCTCGCCACACTTGTAACAGCGCGGCGGGACCGGTTTTTCTCTGGGTCTCGGCGGCGCTTCCGCAGCGCGTCGAGAGGGCTCGGGGTGGGCCGCCCTACTCTGTCGGTTCCCACGAGCGGATCCCCCCGGCCCCCCAGCTCGGAGGACCGCGAGCTGTCGCTCCAGAACGTCTAAGAGGCCCGGCATGTCCTTGTAAGCGTGCGCCCGGACCTGCTGGGCAAGGGCGCTGGGCATTGCGTTAACCAGGCCTTCACAGGCCACCTGCTCAACGACTCTCCGAGCCTGGGGTCCCTCTGGCCGTAGCCAGCGCCCCATTTTGCCCCAGAACTCGACGCCTGGGCGTGCAGGCTTTTCAGGGTCAAATGCCCAGTTTCGCCACTCTGATGCCTGCTGGCCCGGAGTGATGCCGTAGCGCGCCAGGATCTCAGACTTCAGGCGGTCATAGCTCGCGGCCTCTTCCTCGGGGAGGTCATAGTAGGCCCGCTGCGCGGGTCCTTTCAGAAATGGCGCCAGTATGGACGCCCACTCGGACCGCTGCCACTCGTTCCGGGTGGCCGTCCGTTCAAACACGTCCAAATAAGCCTCGACGTCGTCGGTCAGTGGCACCAACAGTGGAGGCGTCAGTTTAGTTGGGTCTGGCCGGGCTCTCTGGGCCTCTACTAACCTGGCCTTGGTAGCCTCCAGCTCCCTGGTGGTTGCGGCTTGCGCTTGCTGCAGGGCCTGGAGCTGGGCATTCATACCCTGCAGCACGGTGTTGAGGTCCTGTCCCTCTGTCATTCTTGGGGATCCTAGATCCTGCCGACTACGCCACTGTAAAACACGTAACAGGAGACAGCACAAAGTTTTGGGGTTCGCCAGCCCCGTATATTGTACAGAAATAATAAAGTTTTGCCTCGTTATACAGTTCAAAATAAACATTCATAACGCGACGCCGAAGCATGGCGTCGCGGCCATTTTATTGGGGAGGAGCCGGAAGTGGAGGAATGCTGGGACGGACCGTGAGGGTGGCTGGGAAGGGTGACGTCAGGGCAAGATGGCGGAGGAAGGGCGGAAGTGCCGCACTACGGTCAAAACCCGGCTATGAGGGAGGGAGGTCTTTTTTCCTATGAGGAAGCAGAGAGAGAAAGTTAGTACCCCACCATTCCCTGCCGCGAACACATTCCCAGGTGCGGTCGAATCAGTCCGGTCTCCTACTGTGGCGTCGCGTGACATATATATATATATATATATATATATATATATATATATATATATATATATATAATTAAGTTTACTTTTCATTTTCAGTTGAAAAATGACATTACATCACAGCTGCAGCATCAATCAGGGATCATCAGTGTCTTTTTTATTAACTGGTGTTTTCCCCCTTAGAGTGTCTAATGTTAATACAAATGGCCAGAAGATGTCACTAGAGAATTAGGAATCAAAGATCTCAAAACCTCAAAACAATGTTCAACACAATCCTGTTGATGTATCTCAGAGCTTCACTGTGCACATTCCTTTCTAAAGGTTTTTGTTCCAACTGAATTTCTTAATTAGAAGTCAAATCTTGATGACTTGTTATTTAATTTTATGGGTTCATTGTGCTAGTTTACAACAAAAATATTTATTTATATAGCACATTTTCATACAAACAATGTAGCTCAAAGTGCTTTACATGATGAAGAAAAGGAAAAAAGAAAAAATAAATAATTCAAATTATCCATCCATCCATTTTCCAACCTGCTGAATCCAAACACAGGGTCATGGGGGTCTGCTGGAGCCAATCCCAGACAACACAGGGCACAATGCAGGAAACAGTCCCGGGCAGGGTGCCAACCCACCGCAGGACACACACAAACACACCCACTAGGGCCAATTTAGAATCGCCAATCCAACATGTCTTTGGACTGTGGGAGGAAACCAGAGGGCCTGAAGGAAACCCACGCAGACACAGGGAGAACATGCAAACTCCACACAGGGAGGACCTGGTAAGTGAGCCCGGGTCTACTAACTGCGAGGCAGCAGCGCTACCACTGCGCCACCGTGCCGCCCTCATTCAAATTAGGAAACACTAATTAACATAGGATAAAAGTAAGGTCCGATGGTTAGGGAGGACAGAAAAAACAAACAAAAAAAAAAAAAACAGACTGCTGGAGAAAAAAATAAAATCTGCAGGGATTCCAGGCCACGACACCGCGTAGACCCCTCTAAGACCTCAATCAGTCCTCATTTAGGTCATTGGTATATTGTAGATTTTTCTTTTCAGAGAAGATCACCAAGATATTCTGAGGGGTGAAGTAAATTAGTAATTCTCAGTCATTCCTTTTTTTTCCTACCATTGCTTTCCAAATATTTTATTTAAAAAGATACTTCATGATGAACACACTTACTTCTCAATATTACTTATTAAGATTGCCAACCAATAAAGATCTAAAATGAAGCACAGAAATGTTTCTTGACTTACAGATGCTTCTGCAGTAGTTGGGTGTCGTACATCTTGCCTGAAGAAGGGGTCTGAGTTGCCTTGAAAGCTTGCATATTGTAATCGTTTTAGTTAGCCAATAAAAGGTGTCATTTTGGTTGACTTCTAGTTGCTTCTGTAATAAGAATATAAGTTTAATGTCACTGTGCTCTGTACAAAATTATTTTATAAATCCACTCACATGTACAGGCCAGGCCAAAGTTAGCACAGAGGGGCTCTCGGCATTTGAAACTGCTAGGCAAGCATTTGAAGAGAACAGGGACAACTATGAAAATGGGCATTGCACTATTTCTGAATCCTCTCCTTGCCTTGTTTGGAATGGCATGATTTACCTAAGTGGGGGCCTGCCTGTGGAGAAAACAGTATGAAAGACTTGGACAGCAGCCAAACACCTCTAAGCTGATGGACAGGCGGGAGTTATCGTCATCCTTCCCAAAAATCCTTCCATTGCAGTGACGAAAATGGCAGACTGTATACATCGAGATCACACCTTGATAAAAGTCTTGCTATGGCTGCATCGTCTGTAATACCGCATAAATCATCAGTAAAGAAAGCAAAATTATTTTCTCTTATGTGATTTCTTACCGTATCACTATGGGAGAGGTATCGCCTTTTAATATTATATCTATATAGGTTTGGGTTACTTAAAATGCCGCAATTACAAAGAACTTATTCCAACTAGGGAGCTAGCGACCCTAGAGGAAATAGCTTCTCTGGCAATAATTGTCCTCTAATTAAGAAAATGGGGTGGAACAAAGTCCTGTAGCCACCACAGTCCTTCAGCCTCATACTTGAAGACCCTGGCGTAAGTTTTGGTAAATTTCCATTAGTTTGTACCCATTAGTTTAACATGAGGGACGTTCAAAAAGTTTCCACAGTTTTTTTAACTGTATTTATTAAGAATTTCAAAAACAAATTACATCACTTTCTACACAGTCACCTGTGTTTGCGATGCAATTTTCCCAGCATCATACCAGCTTTTTAATGCCCAATTACTACTCCTCCTGTCGTCACCGTTTCCAACAAAAATCTAAAAGTGTGGAAACTCTTTGAACATCCATCATATAAAGCAAACAGTTTTAAAATTGATTTATTTCTACTACTGACTAAATGTATAGCTATTTATTTTACACTGCTGCCCATTAAGATTGTAACACTGGGAAAACATGTCATATTGGTCCAAATCTTGCAGGATGGATAGGTCATGGAGCAGTATGAGAATGACAAGCGCAACGTACTATGTAAATGATGTGTGTGAGTTATGGCCCCTGGACTTGTGGGTAAAAAAGGTGTTGGCAAATTGACTGCCGGCAGTTAGTGTACTTTTTAGGGGTCAAAAGTGCACTAGCAAAGTGGGTAGCATCCATACATCAGCTCTCAGGCTTTGCACAAGGAATAATTGTTGAAATGCAGGAAAGCAGGTTATCCTTTCAGGATATTGATGTTTGTGGTGGATGGAATGCAAGCACAGTGACATGAGTATGGCATTAGTGCAGAGAGGAGGCTTGAAATCACTAGAGTGGGACACTAAAACACACAAACGAATGAGAGCCCTGAACTTTTTGTGTGCAAGATGATGTTGGACCAAAGAGCCACATCAAAGACCATTCCCCAACAGTTGTGATCTGTCACAAGTCAACAGGTGTCTGCACACATTGTTCAGTACAGTTAGCAGCAGGCGTCTCTGACTACAGTGCTGCAAAGAATCCCACCAATGGCAGAAGGATAGCCATCGCGTTGTGTTTTCATATAAATCTAAGCTCAATTTACTGCACCATGATGGATAGATCAGTGTATGGAGGCACCATGGTGGAATGATTTTGAAGGCATGCATATTGCAGCTCCATATGGGACAACCACAAGGTGTTATGGTGTGGAGTGTCTTTGGGTTCATACGTTACCATTACCATGACCAACCAGTAATGTACCATAGTACTAAGTAGTTGGAGGCTGTGGTGATACTGAGGTGGTACAAAGTTGCAGACATTTTGAAGTTAGCTGCTCATCTCCTGTCCACTTTTACCATTAGTAGATGGGCTCCCATTACCTGCACTGAAAACAGCAGCATTATTTTTGAGATTTCTTCCTATGTGACTTTCAATGTGTCATCCTCCTTTGCCTGGCATTTCCTGTATTAATTGCATTTGACTGAGCAATCTAAGCAAAACTGACCAATCTGACCAAACAGATTGTTCAGTGGAACTGGACACACACCCACCATAGAATAAAGTGGGTATTGCCCGTTCTGCTAGGCTTGACTGGCATACTAGGCCTGTTAGGAGAGCAGACTTAATAGGGATGCGGAATCCAGCTGCACCTTCTCTTTCATTCCAAACAAAGTGTCTAAACTCTTATCTTGTACCAGGATCTGTCCGGACTTCATCTGATAGAAAAGATGCACATCAGAGTTGAACTGGGATTTCTCCAGATGCCCCTCTGCAGCATTCTTGAGCCAGAATGTGTGAAATGGACTCATGCAACAACAAAGACATATAATTAAACGGATGACAGCTAGAATGGACAGAATAACTCATCTATTAGAAGACACCTATTTTATAACTTCAGGTGAGTTTAATCCAATCAGGAGAAGTTCAACATTCCTTTATAAACTAGCTGCACCCTACAGGGTTAGCAAAGAATGGCAGGTTAAGAGAGGTTTAGGCATTCTCTCAGTGGGAACCTTCCCTGGTATTCTCTCAAGGAGGGCGAACTCTCCAAACTGACTGAGAACCTTTGAAACCTGCTCTCTGAACCAAAGAGCTATTAGCAGCTCTTCCTTGGAGAGCCAAAGCCGACAAACTCTTTTCTCTGCGAACCTGAAGGCCAGTTTGTCAAGCCAAAGCTGTGTGCCAGTAGTCTGATGAGGCTGAGAAGTCTTGACTTCAAGAAGTGAACTCTTGGGGCAGAATGAGTAATGCCTTTTCACTATTAAGTATCAAAAGACAAAGGCAAGCTGAGGAAGCAACAGCACAACACTGACCATGATCACACAGAGAAGAGAAAGTGTGCACTCCAACACATGAAGAATCTTCTACTTGAACCTGGAGCAACAACAAATCAACAACTTCACATGACAGCAGACTTTTCCATAAAGACTTGTTATCATAAATAAATTATCTGTGCCAAGATAAAGTAAAACTCTATATAACAAGCAAACAGCCATCCATCCATTTTCCAACCGCTGAATCTGAACACAGGGTCACGGGGTCTGCTGGAGCCAATCCCAGCCAACACAGGGCACACAAGGCAGGAACCAATCCTGGGCAGGGTGCCAACCACCGCAGGACGCACACAAACACACCCACACAGCCAGCCTATAAGTTATATGTTAGTCTGTCTAGTCTGTCTGCACCCTGTCTTATATGTATGTATATATGTACATTTATCATACTTTCATAATTATTGAGTTTGTTAATAAATTGTATTATTCTGTTTCTTAAAATGAGTGTGCCTCAGTTACCTTGATATATATATAAGCCGAAGGGCCAAAGAATCATTTCCTACAACAGAGAAATGTAAGGTAAAAAGTAGGAGCCTTGGTTAATTACCAATATTGCCAAAGGTAAGACTGATGATTAATTAACCAACTTAAAAATTGGTGACCCTGGGTGGGCAGCTTATTGATTATTAATGATCAAACACACACACACACACACTGACTGTAGTAGCAGTCTTATCATATTAAAACAGTACAAAATAAATAAGTAAATAATAAATGAATAAATAAATAAAATCCAATGTCATAGGCAGCAAGTACCATTAAATGTACCTAGAAAATTCAATACATCTGTCTGGCCAGCTCCATTATAGGTGATAAATGATGTTATTACATGGGACAGCAGTGCAGTATTCATTCTTTCTGTTTACTCATCAATAATTATCTAATGATCCTCTTTCCCACCCCTGCTGAATCCAAACACAGGGTCATGGGGGTCTGCTGGAGCCAATCCCAGACAACACAGGGCACAATGCAGGAAACAGTCCCGGGCAGGGTGCCAACCCACCGCAGGACACACACAAACACACCCACTAGGGCCAATTTAGAATCGCCAATCCAACATGTCTTTGGACTGTGGGAGGAAACCAGAGGGCCTGAAGGAAACCCACGCAGACACAGGGAGAACATGCAAACTCCACACAGGGAGGACCTGGTAAGTGAGCCCGGGTCTACTAACTGCGAGGCAGCAGCGCTACCACTGCGCCACCGTGCCGCCCTCATTCAAATTAGGAAACACTAATTAACATAGGATAAAAGTAAGGTCCGATGGTTGGGAGGACAGAAAAAAAACAAAAAAAAAAAAACAGACTGCTGGAGAAAAAAATAAAATCTGCAGGGATTCCAGGCCACGACACCGCGTAGACCCCTCTAAGACCTCAATCAGTCCTCATTTAGGTCATTGGTATATTGTAGATTTTTCTTTTCAGAGAAGATCACCAAGATATTCTGAGGGGTGAAGTAAATTAGTAATTCTCAGTCATTCCTTTTTTTTCCTACCATTGCTTTCCAAATATTTTATTTAAAAAGATACTTCATGATGAACACACTTACTTCTCAATATTACTTATTAAGATTGCCAACCAATAAAGATCTAAAATGAAGCACAGAAATGTTTCTTGACTTACAGATGCTTCTGCAGTAGTTGGGTGTCGTACATCTTGCCTGAAGAAGGGGTCTGAGTTGCCTTGAAAGCTTGCATATTGTAATCGTTTTAGTTAGCCAATAAAAGGTGTCATTTTGGTTGACTTCTAGTTGCTTCTGTAATAAGAATATAAGTTTAATGTCACTGTGCTCTGTACAAAAATTATTTTATAAATCCACTCACATGTATAGGCCAGGCCAAAGTTAGCACACAGGGGCTCTCAGCATTTTAAACTGCTAGGCAAGCATTTGAAGAGAGAACAGGGACAACTATGAAAATGGGCATTGCACTATTTCTGAATCCTCTCCTTGCCTTGTTTGGAATGGCATGATTTACCTAAGTGGGGGCCTGCCTGTGGAGAAAACAGTATGAAAGACTTGGACAGCAGCCAAACACCTCTAAGCTGATGGACAGGCGGGAGTTATCGTCATCCTTCCCAAAAATCCTTCCATTGCAGTGACGAAAATGGCAGACTGTATACATCGAGATCACACCTTGATAAAAGTCTTGCTATGGCTGCATCGTCTGTAATACCGCATAAATCATCAGTAAAGAAAGCAAAATTATTTTCTCTTATGTGATTTCTTACCGTATCACTATGGGAGAGGTATCGCCTTTTAATATTATATCTATATAGGTTTGGGTTACTTAAAATGCCGCAATTACAAAAGAACTTATTCCAACTAGGGAGCTAGCGACCCCTAGAGGAAATAGCTTCTCTGGCAATAATTGTCCTCTAATTAAGAAAATGGGGTGGAACAAAGTCCTGTAGCCACCACAGTCCTTCAGCCTCATACTTGAAGACCCTGGCGTAAGTTTTGGTAAATTTCCATTAGTTTGTACCCATTAGTTTAACATGAGGGACGTTCAAAAAGTTTCCACAGTTTTTTTAACTGTATTTATTAAGAATTTCAAAAACAAATTACATCACTTTCTACACAGTCACCTGTGTTTGCGATGCAATTTTCCCAGCATCATACCAGCTTTTTAATGCCCAATTACTACTCCTCCTGTCGTCACCGTTTCCAACAAAAATCTAAAAGTGTGGAAACTCTTTGAACATCCATCATATAAAGCAAACAGTTTTAAAATTGATTTATTTCTACTACTGACTAAATGTATAGCTATTTATTTTACACTGCTGCCCATTAAGATTGTAACACTGGGAAAACATGTCATATTGGTCCAAATCTTGCAGGATGGATAGGTCATGGAGCAGTATGAGAATGACAAGCGCAACGTACTATGTAAATGATGTGTGTGAGTTATGGCCCCTGGACTTGTGGGTAAAAAAGGTGTTGGCAAATTGACTGCCGGCAGTTAGTGTACTTTTAGGGGTCAAAAGTGCACTAGCAAAGTGGGTAGCATCCATACATCAGCTCTCAGGCTTTGCACAAGGAATAATTGTTGAAATGCAGGAAAGCAGGTTATCCTTTCAGGATATTGATGTTTGTGGTGGATGGAATGCAAGCACAGTGACATGAGTATGGCATTAGTGCAGAGAGGAGGCTTGAAATCACTAGAGTGGGACACTAAAACACACAAACGAATGAGAGCCCTGAACTTTTTGTGTGCAAGATGATGTTGGACCAAAGAGCCACATCAAAGACCATTCCCCAACAGTTGTGATCTGTCACAAGTCAACAGGTGTCTGCACATATTGTTCAGTACAGTTAGCAGCAGGCGTCTCTGACTACAGTGCTGCAAAGAATCCCACCAATGGCAGAAGGATAGCCATCGCGTTGTGTTTTCATATAAATCTAAGCTCAATTTACTGCACCATGATGGATAGATCAGTGTATGGAGGCACCATGGTGGAATGATTTTGAAGGCATGCATATTGCAGCTCCATATGGGACAACCACAAGGTGTTATGGTGTGGAGTGTCTTTGGGTTCATACACGTTACCATTACCATGACCAACCAGTAATGTACCATAGTACTAAGTAGTTGGAGGCTGTGGTGATACTGAGGTGGTACAAAGTTGCAGACATTTTGAAGTTCGCTGCTCATCTCCTGTCCACTTTTACCATTAGTAGATGGGCTCCCATTACCTGCACTGAAAACAGCAGCCGTATTTTTGAGATTTCTTCCTATGTGACTTTCAATGTGTCATCCTCCTTTGCCTGGCATTTCCTGTATTAACTGCATTTGACTGAGCAATCTAAGCAAAACTGACCAATCTGACCAAACAGATTGTTCAGTGGAACTGGACACACACCCACCATAGAATAAAGTGGGTATTGCCCGTTCTGCTAGGCTTGACTGGCATACTAGGCCTGTTAGGAGAGCAGACTTAATAGGGATGCGGAATCCAGCTGCACCTTCTCTTTCATTCCAAACAAAGTGTCTAAACTCTTATCTTGTACCAGGATCTGTCCGGACTTCATCTGATAGAAAAGATGCACATCAGAGTTGAACTGGGATTTCTCCAGATGCCCCTCTGCAGCATTCTTGAGCCAGAATGTGTGAAATGGACTCATGCAACAACAAAGACATATAATTAAACGGATGACAGCTAGAATGGACAGAATAACTCATCTATTAGAAGACACCTATTTTATAACTTCAGGTGAGTTTAATCCAATCAGGAGAAGTTCAACATTCCTTTATAAACTAGCTGCACCCTACAGGGTTAGCAAAGAATGGCAGGTTAAGAGAGGTTTAGGCATTCTCTCAGTGGGAACCTTCCCTGGTATTCTCTCAAGGAGGGCGAACTCTCCAAACTGACTGAGAACCTTTGAAACCTGCTCTCTGAACCAAAGAGCTATTAGCCGCTCTTCCTTGGAGAGCCAAAGCCGACAAACTCTTTTCTCTGCGAACCTGAAGGCCAGTTTGTCAAGCCAAAGCTGTGTGCCAGTAGTCTGATGAGGCTGAGAAGTCTTGACTTCAAGAAGTGAACTCTTGGGGCAGAATGAGTAATGCCTTTTCACTATTAAGTATCAAAAGACAAAGGCAAGCTGAGGAAGCAACAGCACAACACTGACCATGATCACACAGAGAAGAGAAAGTGTGCACTCCAACACATGAAGAATCTTCTACTTGAACCTGGAGCAACAACAAATCAACAACTTCACATGACAGCAGACTTTTCCATAAAGACTTGTTATCATAAATAAATTATCTGTGCCAAGATAAAGTAAAACTCTATATAACAAGCAAACAGCCATCCATCCATTTTCCAACCCGCTGAATCTGAACACAGGGTCACGGGGGTCTGCTGGAGCCAATCCCAGCCAACACAGGGCACACAAGGCAGGAACCAATCCTGGGCAGGGTGCCAACCCACCGCAGGACGCACACAAACACACCCACACAGCCAGCCTATAAGTTATATGTTAGTCTGTCTAGTCTGTCTGCACCCTGTCTTATATGTATGTATATATGTACATTTATCATACTTTCATAATTATTGAGTTTGTTAATAAATTGTATTATTCTGTTTCTTAAAATGAGTGTGCCTCAGTTACCTTGATATATATATAAGCCGAAGGGCCAAAGAATCATTTCCTACAACAGAGAAATGTAAGGTAAAAAAAGTAGGAGCCTTGGTTAATTACCAATATTGCCAAAGGTAAGACTGATGATTAATTAACCAACTTAAAAATTGGTGACCCTGGGTGGGCAGCTTATTGATTATTAATGATCAAACACACACACACACACTGACTGTAGTAGCAGTCTTATCATATTAAAACAGTACAAAATAAATAAGTAAATAATAAATGAATAAATAAATAAAATCCAATGTCATAGGCAGCAAGTACCATTAAATGTACCTAGAAAATTCAATACATCTGTCTGGCCAGCTCCATTATAGGTGATAAATGATGTTATTACATGGGACAGCAGTGCAGTATTCATTCTTTCTGTTTACTCATCAATAATTATCTAATGATCCTCTTCTACTGACTGGCACCAAATCTGGAGGGTATTGTCTACCTTTTGCCCAGAACTGCCAGTATAGGTTCTGGATCCCTGCAGCTTTAAATTGGATAATGAAGGGCGTAGAAATAGATGCCTGGGGGGAACTGAAGTACTGTGACATAATATTCTTTGGTGACAAACTTTGTTAGTAGAGGTGAGATCTTTGAGATGTTTTTCAACCCCACCTAAGGATCATCCTGAAGCTCTCTAAATATATGAAGATCAACCACACAGCTGCCCAGGTGACACCTGTCTTGTTGCTTGAAGCATCAGCAGTGACACAAAGTATTTTTGGTTTGATTTTCTCTTCCTTCCCTTCTCTCTTTTCACCTGATTTGTCTAATCTTTTATAGTGTAAACAAGGCGCTATATAGCGCCCGACCCGGCACAGAATACGCAGAGGCACGTGTTCTCACTCAAAGGCTCCTTTATTTTCTTCAGCTGTGTGACACGCCTTCCCCGTGCCACACAACCCAAACACAGTCCAAGCACAAAACACACAGTTACCACCAAACCAAAACTTTCCTGCTCCACCACTCCTCCCAGGCAACCTCGTCCTCTTCCTCCCGATTCTGGCCTCGATTGCTGGGAGGCAGGCCCTTTTATACCCCACCCGGAAGTGATCCAGGTGCCTGACCAGCTGGTCTTAATTGCACCTCCGGGTGGGGCTGATAAACCGTCCAGTGTGGTGGCTGGATCTCTGCAGCACCCCCTACAACAACAACAACAACAACATTTATTTATATAGCACATTTTCATACAAACAGTAGCTCAAAGTGCTTTACATATTAAAGAATAGAAAAATGAAAGACATAATTATAAAAAATAAATCAACATTAACATCGAATAAGAGTAAGGTTCAATGGCCAGGGGACAGAAAAACAAAAAACTCCAGACGGCTGGAGAAAAAATAAAATCTGTAGGGATTCCAGACCATGAGACCACCCAGTCCCCTCTGGGCATTCTACCTAATATAAATGTCCTCTTTGGATTTAGGATTCTCACGGAAGGGCTTGATGATGATGATGGTCACGTAGACTTCTGCCTTTTAATCCGTTCATCATTGTTTGAGCATCATGAAGCTTTGAGTAGGTCACCACCACAAAGAAACCGGAAAAAGAAACAGAAAAGAGAGTAGGGGTCAGTACCGATTTTAGAGCCACCATGAATAGTTATTTTGAGGAGATTGAACATATAGAGTATCAGGATTAAGTTAAATTACGATTAAAATGAAGTTATAAAAAGGCCATGTTAAAGTAATGTGTTTTCAGCAGTGTTTTAAAGTGCTCTACTGTATCAGCCTGGCGAATTCCTATTGGCAGGCTATTCCAGATTTTAGGTGCATAGCAGCAGAAGGCCGCCTCACCTAGCGGCCACCCCATCTCCCAACCGGGCTGCTGTGGTGGACTCCATGTCCCATGGAGCCACGGGGGAGATTGAGGAGGAATCCACTGCCAGGGAGACTGTCCCCAAGCTCCCCAGGGAAGGTATTGCAATGTCCACAATGACTCCCCCGGGACGTATGCGGCATGGGATTCGGCTGTCCGTCACAATAGCTATAATTTTTCCGAAAATTGCCATTTTTTGGAGCTCATAAAATTAAAAATCCTGTGAAACATTAGCTTATCCTTCTGACATAATTGCAGGAAACAGTGGTATAACTTAGAAACAGCCTATGAAACTATGCGTGCCTTAAATAAGCAATTCTGCATCATGCATTTGATTGATAACACTTCTTGTCTCTTATCAAATGTAAGAGACAAGCTTAGAAAGTTGAAGTTAATGTAAAATCATATAGTGTCTGCTAATTTCAATAGAATTTTAGTTACCTATAGTTATTTAGATTATGGTATAATCTTTTATCCCCTGTAAGTTAACATGAAATAGAACTTTCTTAGTTATTATTGTAAACTCCAGTTTGCAGGAATTCCTGTATTCCAGATAGGAAACTGCCTCATTGTTAGACTACTGTTAGATTAGCTTACAAATTGAACACTGGCATGCAGTGTTCTGACTGTCTCCTTACTGATCTTTCTACAAAACTTTAAAGAATGTATGAATATTTGAAAATAGGAATGTATGACCAAATACAGAAAGAAGTGAAACAAGATTAGTAAGTATTAAACAGAATTTTCTTTGAACAAGAACTTTTCTTTTCTTTGTAATGTTAATTTTTCTCTTGTGTGAACTGTTTTGAATTTTACTAAAGCTTTTAAAATGAAGATATTTGGATTGTGGAATTATTTGAACACACATCACGCTATTGAATTGTTGTATGGGGTAAGTTAAAGCTGCAGATCCTTTGAAATTTTGTACAAATGCTGCTACATCAACCAAAACAAATAAAGTCAAACAATATCCCATAGCAGCATTCCTAATACTCTAGATTTACAATGCTGCAGAACCTTTTACACTTTCTATATAAACTAATTACCAAAATATTCAAGTGGCTAGCTGTTCTTCTACCCATCTAAGATGAATTAAAATATAATAACTTATTATAATATATATATATATATATATATATATATATATATATATATATATATATATATATATATATATATATATATATACAGTGGTGTGAAAAACTATTTGCCCCCTTCCTGATTTCTTATTCTTTTGCATGTTTGTCACTCAAAATGTTTCTGATCATCAAACACATTTAACCATTAGTCAAATATAACACAAGTAAACACAAAATACAGTTTTTAAATGGTGGTTTTTATTATTTAAGGAGAAGAAAATCCAAACCTACATGACCCTGTGTGAAAAGGTAATTGCCCCCTTGTTAAAAAATAACCTAACTGTGGTGTATCACACCTGAGTTCAATTTCCGTAGCCACCCCCAGGCCTGATTACTGCCACACCTGTTTCAATCAAGAAATAAATTAAATAGGAGCTGCCTGACACAGAGAAGTAGACTAAAAGCTCATCAAAAGCTAGACATCATGCCAAGATCCAAAGAAATTCAGGAACAAATGAGAACAGAAGTATTTGAGATCTATCAGTCTGGTAAAGGTTATAAAGCTATTTCTAAAGCTTTGGGACTCCAGCGAACCACAGTGAGAGCCATTATCCACAAATGGCAAAAACATGGAACAGTGGTGAACCTTCCCAGGAGTGGCCGGCGGACCAAAATTACCCCAAGAACGCAGAGACGACTCATCCGAGAGGTCACAAAAGACCCCAGGACAACATCTAAAGAACTGCAGGCCTCACTTGCCTCAATTAAGGTCAGTGTTCACGACTCCACCATAAGAAAGAGACTGGGCAAAACGGCCTACATGGCAGATTTCCAAGACGAAACCACTGTTAAGCAAAAAGAACATTAGGGCTCGTCTCAATTTTGCTAAGAAACATCTCAATGATTGCCAAGACTTTTGGGAAAATACCTTGTGGACTGATGAGACAAAAGTTGAACTTTTTGAAAGCAAATGTCCCGTTACATCTGGCGTAAAAGGAACACAGCATTTCAGAAAAAGAACATCATACCAACAGTAAAATATGGTGGTGGTAGTGTGATGGTCTGAGGTTGTTTTGCTGCTTCAGGACCTGGAAGGCTTGCTGTGATAGATGGAACCATGAATTCTACTGTCTACCAAAAAATCCTGAAGGAGAATGTCCGGCCATCTGTTCGTCAACTCAAGCTGAAGTGATCTTGGGTGCTGCAACAGGACAATGACCCAAAACACACCAGCAAATCCACCTCTGAATGGCTGAAGAAAAACAAAATGAAGACTTTGGAGTGGCCTAGTCAAAGTCCTGACCTGAATCCAATTGAGATGCTATGGCATGACCTTTAAAAAGGCGGTTCATGCTAGAAAACCCTCAAATAAAGCTGAATTACAACAATTCTGCAAAGATGAGTGGGCCAAAATTCCTCCAGAGCGCTGTAAAGACTCATTGCAAGTTGTCGCATAAGCGCTTGATTGCAGTTATTGCTGCTAAGGGTGGCCCAACCAGTTATTAGGTTCAGGGGGCAATTACTTTTCACACAGGGCCATGTAGGTTTGGATTTTTTTCTCCCTAAATAATAAAAACCATCATTTAAAAACTGCATTTTGTGTTTACTTCTGTTATATTTGACTAATGGTTAAATGTGTTTGATGATCAGAAACATCTTGTGTGACAAACATGCAAAAGAATAAGAAATCAGGAAGGGGGCAAATAGTTTTTCACACCACTGTATATATATATATATATATTTTTTTTTACCTATATAACTCTGTTACTGCGGTGGGCTGGCACCCTGCCCGGGGTTTGTTTCCTGCCATGTGCCCTGTGTTGGCTGGGATTGGCTCCAGCAAACCCTTGTGACCCTGTAGTTTGGATATAGTGGGTTGGATAATGGATGGGAGGAGTATTGTAATGTTTGTGATGTGCCATCTGTTAGAGTGACAGATGCAATGAATTTTATTACTAAGATGTTTCTGGTGTGCCATCTTTTGTAATGACAGAGGTGTAGCAATGGGAGAGACACATAGACAGACCAACAGACACTTGTCCTTTATTAAAGGAGGATTTTGAAGCAAAAACTTTCAGACAGTTGGTGGTTTTTAGCAGGCAAGTAACATAACAGGATATTTTAGCATAGCAATGAAGAGTTATTCTAAAATTATACATTTTGAACGTTACAAGAAAATTTCAGGTTCTTTCAGAAGAGTTCTCCAGCTCCTTGGATTGTTCATTAAAACAAGGAAGTTTTATGAAGTATCAAGTGGTGCAGGAGAGCTGATGGCATATTCTTATAGGAATCCAGGTTGTTGGTCACAATCGCAGCTATATTTTGTAACAAACCCTGCCTGAGTATCTCTTTTTCTATGTTAACTAATGTTATCTTATTTTAATTTCTTATTTTGTTTTTTATTTTTCTTCATTATGTAAAGCACTTTGAGCTACTTTTTTGTTTGGAAATGTGCTATATAAATAAATGTTGTATTTGTATTAGTTAATTTCAGGAAATCCTGAGTCGTTACGCTCTTATGGTAGTATAAATAACTTGGTACAGGCTCACTGCTTTCATAGGTTCTTCTATGTATGGGTGATATCAAAATATTTCTCTGGCATAATTAGACACCAGTCCCATATAGTTTTGTTTTCCACTGTATCAAATACTAAATACAGCAATGTACAATTTTATTTTAGGGAATGGATGTAAATACCTTTATGAATCACTCCATAGATAAAATGCTGCCATTTGGTTTGCTCCCTCCATGGTGTCATATTTCAGCGTGAGGGTAGTCTCTTTCTTCCCTTTCTGTACATTTAAAGATTAACTTAATTCATTCATTTTTCATATGTTTACTATAATTAATGTATTTTTTGTTAATATTACCTTTTTTAGAGCTGCTGATTAATTGCTTTTAATGCATGTGATTAGCCATTAAAAAAGATGTTTGAAACCTACAAAATGACCATAAAGCAGGCACTCTTGTTTCAGAAGAGTACCTGCTGGTGTCTGGCCTAGAAGGCCCCAAAAAAGCCAGCTGGCTTTGACATTTCAAGAAGTCAAGCAAAATGACTAACTAAAAAGATTACAATATGTAAGCTTACAAGCTTTCGAGGCAACTCAGGCCCCTTCTTCAGGCAAGATGTAATTATTACAAGATGTGAGGTTACTTCTTGCCTGAATAAAGGGCCCGAGCAGCCTCAAAAGTTTGCATATTGTAATCTTTTTAGTTAGCCAATAAAAGGGGTCATTTTGCTTGACTTCTCACTACATTCACACAGTAGCTAACACAGAAAATACAGAAATGCCTTATATTATGCCATATATATATATATATATATATATATATATATATATATATATATATATATATATATATATATATATATATATATATATATACCAAAATGCTCAAACAAGCAAAAAAACAGGCAAAAAGGATTTCCCACAGAGGCAATCCAAGGTAAGCAAGTCCCAGTATGAAATCCACAAGGAAAATACAATAACAGAAGCAAAAATCAAGATCTACAAAATACCAAAGCAAAACATTATATACAAACTCTCCAAACAACAACTCTTAAGTCTTGAGTCACAAATCCAGAAATGTGGTGATTGTCTTTGATGATACGACACTGTTACATGCTAGGCTGTTGTCTATAAATTTGATTGTAGCTTTGCAGCTTTACTATTTACTACTTACTATTTAGGTGTGCTGGAATGGCGTGAGCAACTGTGCATAAGATATGACATCCTCTTTGGACCGATTGTGTCAACATAGAAAGCAGCTTATTTGAACTATATGAAGCATTATTGTATTTAACGTATTTAATGATATAGCACCTTTAGATAGAGAAACATCATCCTAAGCTACTTTACAATATCAAATCTATAGTGCAATTGTTTCAATACATTTTCTTATTTTACATATAGACCCTAAGCAGCTTAACACTTACTAAGGGTCTGAACATGGCAACCTTCGGGTATTGACCCTAATGCTGTAATCTCCAGTTACACTGGCTGGCAGCTTCTTTTCAGTTTTAGTATTCTATATGGTGAGCAATATTTCATCTTTCATACAAGTTATTTTCTAAATTCTCCAGGTTTTTCCTATTCTTTTTGTATTTTTATTCTTGACAGTTCCTTCAATTTCTTACAGCTCCCTACTAAATATGTAAAAGCTCATGTGGAACAATGACACAGTGATTACACAGAGTCATGGGGGAAAAAAACCCAACCTGGGAACTGCCTCAGTCCTCAAAGATGTGTGTGTCAGGTTAATTGGTAACCCTGATTGGCCATTGAAGTGTAGGGGAGTATGGGTGTTGACCCTGTGATGGACTGGCACCTTGCCCATGACTCATTTCTCCTCAGTGCTGATTGCTACCAGGACAGATGCTACTACCTTGTGACCATGAATTGAAGTAATAGCATTTGAGAATCTTGTGTGTTATTTTATTTAGTAATAATAACAATAATAATAATAATATTTATTTATATAGCACCTTTTCCATGTCCAATGCCCTTCACAGAGTCTCAGAAAGAACAGCATGGTATTTGTAACATTGGATGCAAATATTTTCTGCATAGAACACTAATTAAAACACAAACATTGAGGATATTCAAAGCATTAAATAGAACAAAAGACAATACACCAGAGTAAAAATATTAAATTTAATACTGAAAGAATAGCCTGAACAAATAACATCATTTGTTATATAACACACATACATTCAAATAATCCTGAGCATCGGGACATAGAGGTAAAGCTAAGTTAAAAGCCTTCCTGAATAGATTAATTTTAAGTTGATTTATAAAAGAATGAATGGAGTCAGGTGATCTAATTAATTTCGGGAGATTATTCCAAATTCTGGGCGCTATACCACTCAAAGTTCTGTCACCCATAAAGTGCAGGTTATTATGGGGCACAACAAGACTGCTAGGATCAGTAGATCTTAGTGGGTGAACAGGCGCATTTAAACCTACATTCAATCCTGCAAGAAACAAGGAGATGAAGAAAGGAATGGTATTATGTGCTCGCTGTTGCTGGTTTTTGTAAGGACTCTTGCAGCAGAGTTTTGAATCATCTGGAGCTGTGATATAAGATCTGAAGTGGCACCTGTCAGTAGGGAGTTAGCAGTAATTGATGGAGGACGTAATAACAGCGTGGACGAGTTTCTCAGGATTACAAAAGGACAAGAATGAGCAATCATGCAATATGTTACGGAGGTGGAAGTAAGAAAGTTTCTTAAGGTCTATCTTTACTGGTTTTAAATCCCAGAGTGAGTACTTGATTGCATTGAGTCTGCATGTTCCCCTTGCATCCCTGTGGTGTATTTTCTCCCATATCTCTAAGACATAAGTAATAGGTTAACTGTTCGTTCTAAATTTGTGTGAATTAGTGTGCCCTTTGGTTGACTGGTCCTATCTAGTGTTGATTACTAATTTATGTTCAACAGATTATTATCATTATTATTTATTGATTATATTTATTATTTTATCAAGCCATGGGCAGCATGGTGAGTCAGTGGACAGCTTTGCTGCCTTCAGGGTTTCATCACCTCTGATTTTCATTCCCACACCTGGGGCCTCATGTATAACACTGTGCGTAGAATTCACACTGAAACATGGAGTATGGACAAAGTAGAAATGTGTGTACACATACAAAATTAAGATGCACAAAGCCATGCATAAGCCAACTTCCACACACTTCAGCTCTATAAATCCCAGTCAGTGTGAAAAGTAATGCACATGCACACATCTGCCGTTCCACCCTGATTCCTCCCAGGATTTTGCATATTTTAATATGCAAATTAATATAAATATCACCTTCCATTCAGTGTTTGGTTAAAAGACTACGGAAGCGTATTTGGGCAGTGAAGAAAAAAAAAACAAACTAAATGTTGAGATTAAAGTCGACATTTTGACTTTATTCTGGACATTTCCACTTTATTCTCGCCATTTACATCTAGATTAAAGTTGACATGTTGACTTTATTCTCGACATTTCCACTTTATTTTTGCCATTTATGTCGAGATTAAAGTCGACATTTCAACTTTATTCTTAGTTTTTTTTTTTGTCAGTAGAATTTCGCAAACTAAACTTCATTTTAAAATGAATGTTTCATTTTCTAGATTTTCAAAAACCCCGTCATAAGTTATGTAGCACATTAAATATTTTGTGTTAAGTGTTCCCTGAGCCATGTTAATCGGTACACGCTTCTTAAACTGATATCCTCTAGCAGTAAGAGGAGGCACAGGCAGCGATCACCGCACAGAATACATTCACTTCATGATATTCCTGCTCTCTGAACATTTAGAATGCTAAGATAAATACTTGATATCATTTTCATGATGAAATGTATTAAAGCATGTGGGTACACGGTGGCGTGGTGGTTGCAATGCTGCCTAGCAGCAAGGGGGTCCCATGTGTTCTCTGCCTTGAATTTGCATGTTTTTCTGGTGGGTTTACTCGGCGTGCTTCAGTTTCCTTTTAAATTCATATAGGATGTGGGGTTTTGTTATGTATTATTGACCCTGCTACTGTATGTGTTGCTCGTATTCACCCTGAGATGTGCTTGTGCCCCATTTAGGATTTGCTCCTGCCTCGCACACGATGCTTGCTGGGATGGGCGCAACCCTGAATGGATGGCATAATTAAACATGTATAACAAAGATTTTTTTAAAGTTCTGAAAACTCTGAGTTCTAAGTTTATAAGTAGTTTTAATTTCACAAATACGTTTATCGTGTGGTGATTAGTTATAAGTATAGTATAAGATAGTAAAAGGAAGGATAGGAACTGGGGGTTTAGTACATCAGATAGAGACAGCGTGCATGCAATAAAGAAAGCCCGCTCAGAGGAACATCCATTGAATTCTGTGTTTGTGTTTCCGACCAGTAGATCACGAACCCAACATTTACACAATATTTCAGTTAAACCTGTGCGATACCCATTCAAATATCATCATATTTGGGATAGGCACTGGTTGTAATGGAGCTGTATTTGTGTTAGCGGTTTTATCGTGCTGTATGCAAGTTGTGCATAATTTGATAGCATCTTCCACTTGGGAGTCCATGCCAGGCCACCAATATAAATCCCTGAGTCTCTGTTTCATTCGTACAATCCCTTGATGGGTAGAATGTGCCAGCTGAATCATCTTAGACTGTAATTCTGATGCGACAATGACCCAGATGAGTGCCACGAATAATAAGTTCATTTTGTACCGCCAACTCTGTCTGAATTCTAAAATATGGAATAACATCAGATTCAAGTCCTTTTGAAGTACAAGGCCATCCTTTAATAATATAAGTCTTGACCTTTTGTAGAATAGGGCACGAGGCACAAACACTTTGAAACTGCTCTGCAATCACTGCAGCAAAGTCAACAGACACCAGTGCAACAAATTCCAAGTCAGGGTCTTGTTCTTATACTGTCTCAGACATTGGCAAGCGTGATAAGCAGTCAGCAGTGATATTTTCATGCCCAGGTTTATACTCAATACTGTAGTTGAATGACATAAGTCGTGCTGACCACCTTGCAATTCACATGCCTGCTCGTCCAAGCCCCTTGCTAGTAAGTAGTGTGGTTAATGGACAGTGGTCAGTGCGTAAGGTAAAATGACGTCCCCACAAGTAGGTACGCCATTTCTCTGTGGCCCACATGCAAGCAAGTGCCTCTTTTTCAATAGTAGAGTACTATCTTTCACATTCTGACAATGTACGAGATGCAAAGGCAACAGTTTTCTCAAATCCACCATGATTCTGTGTAAGAACAGCACCAATACCATAATCCAAAGCATCTGTAGTTACAATTGCAGGCAATGAAGGGTCAAAAATTGCAAGCACTGGACTGGTAGCAATAAGTTTCTTAATATCGTACAATCATAGCTTTCTTGTGCCACAATTGTCCAAGAAAATTGTCCAGAATTCCTAAGCAGTTCACGAAGGGGTTCTACCACAGTGGCATAATTTGGAATGAACTTAGAATATCAAGCAGTAAGTCCAAGAAATGAGCGTAAAGAAGATATATCAGGAGGTGGTGGAGCTTCAGTTACTGCTCTTATGTGTTCAACATTGGACTGAAGGCCAGCAGAAGAAATTCTATGGCCTAAAAATGTCAGTTCAGTTTTTCTGAATTGACATTTCTCCATATTAAGCTGCAGCCCACTGTCATGAAGACAATGAAGTACTGCTTGTAACCTGTATTCATGAACAGATGGTGAGTCCACATATACTATAATGTCATCTAAGTAACACTGCACCCCATCCTGCCCTGCTAGTATCAAGGACATCATTCTGTGAAATGCACTTGGAGCTGATGCCAGACCATAAGGTACTCTTTTAAAACGAAAAAAGTCCATCATGTGTTATAAATGCAGTAATATCTCTGCTATCCTCATGTAAAGGTACCTGATGGTAAGCATTTCGAAGATCAATGGTGGAGAACATTCTAGCTCCTTGAAGCTGTGTGAACACTTCTTCAATGTGTGGTAAAGGGTGGCTATCTATCACCACAACTTTGTTTGGCTCACGAAGGTCTACACATAGCCGTATTGCACCTGATATTTTTTAATTACTACTAATGGTGACACCCAAGGAGACGAATCAGTTTTCTCTATAATGTCTTCCTATTCAAGTCTCTTTAGTTCTTTAGAGACAGCCTCACGGACAGAAAATGGTAGACGACAAAGTTTCTGTTGAACAGGTATTACCTCATGTCGTAGTTTAACCTTATGTATAAATCTATCAGTCACACCTAATGTATGAGCATTCTTAATATTCATTACTGTCATGTTGTATACGGGGTCATTGGGCATTTTCTTGGATGCAGTTTTTCCATTTCTGATTTCCAAGTTAAGTGCCATAAAAAGGTCCATGCCTAACAAAGCTGCTCCCAGTGGCACAACGTAAAATGTAGCTTGTGTATGGTTTGAATCCCTTGTAATGAAAAGAGTAATACATCCCAGTACTGGAATTAGTTTCTGCATATAAGTCTTTAGTTGCACTTTTGACTGAACAAGTGGTACGTTACTAAAATGTTGACGATAGAATACTTCTGGTAGAATTGAAACTGCTGAGCCAGTGTCCACAAGTAAGTTTACTTGAACTGGTTGAGTGCAAGCAGCTTGAAGGGACACTGTGCACCAGAGACCCTTCCTCCGTTGTGCAACTGTAGTGTCATCAATGCTAAGAACAGTAAGGTCAGGCACAGTAACTTCTTGCACAGCACAAGTGGATGTGGCACCACGACATACTTTAGCAAAATGACCAAATTTACCGCAATGTCTGCATCTTACTGCTTTTGCTGGACAATTGGGGTTATTAGCCAGGTGCATTCGAGATCCACAGCGATAACATGTTTTCTGTTGGACCGCAATTGAAGCCTGAGCTGCTGCTGCTGTTTGTTTTGCAGATGCATGCACATTAAAAACAGGTTCCTGCCTCGCTCGTCCCGTACCTTGTGAATTTGTGTGTACAGCATTAACAGACGATTCATTATTAGTAACCATAGCCTTAGCTTCAGCCACTGCACATTCAATTTGCCCAGCAATAGCAATCGCTTTTTGTAATGCAAGGTTCATCTCTAGCAATAATCGTTCTCGAATGCGAGGCATATTTGTTTTCTCTATGATTTGATCTCTAAGCATGTCATCCGCTAGCACGCCGAAATCACAATTAGCAATGAGCTCGCGCACTGCGGCAACATATTGCAAAGTAGATTCACCAGGCTTCTGCACTCTTTGGCAAAATTTACTTCTTTCAGCCACAATGTTCACTTTTGGAATAAAAAAGTCTTTTAGTGCAGCAAGAGCACCAGCGAATGGATCATCAGCAATAGCAAGAGTATTGAAAATACGCTGAGCTTCAGTCCCTAGGCAATGAATCAATAGGGCACGTTTACGTTTATCCAATAGCGGCGTGTCATTAAGAGTTAGCACATAGTTCTCAAACATCCTTAGCCAAGAATTAAACGGTATTGCAGGCTCACCCGGAGTTTTGAGAAACACAGGAGGGGGCGAGAGTCCAAAAGTTGACATCCTCGTTGCCAAATATCTATATATATAATTCACTAAGGCAAGACGACCATGGAAAGCATGCCAGAAGGGGCGTGGATTCACTAAGCTGCCGACAAGTGAGACACCTATGGCGCACGCAGGAAGGAGCCACGCCCACCAACTCCAAGACTATTGGATACGACGACAACTCGCAGAGCCACGCCCA
The DNA here is from genome assembly GCF_016835505.1 of Polypterus senegalus. NCBI lineage: Eukaryota > Metazoa > Chordata > Cladistia > Polypteriformes > Polypteridae > Polypterus > Polypterus senegalus. Next base: position 29,117,389 of record NC_053156.1, read on the forward strand.
GCAACTCAGACGCGACGACACAGAAAAAATGGCGTTATTTATATTCGTCTGTCGTAGAGGTAACATGCAGCTCCGACCCATGCTGACTGTTCATAGAGGCATGTTTCTAGCGGAGGTGAATCGCCATATGCAGCGTGTAAAACGGTTTGCGAGGGGTATCCCATGGGATCCTTAAAACATTTCTTTGCAACTGAGGTTAGAACACAATGAAGTAAGCAGTCTTTAAAAAACGAGTTTACGGTTATGACGCACGACCGCGTGACCATAGCAAACTGTTTTACACGCTACACACAGCAATTCGCATCTGCGACAAACATGCGACTTCTTAGATGCTCCTGCACTTTGTACACACCACCCTCCCACCTCGCTACTACCGTGGTCGGGTGTCTTGGTGGATTATATATAGAAAGGCAGCCAAAACCGCACAGAGCAATGAAAAGTCTACGTGAGTCACAAGTGCATCTGAACTGTAGAAAGACGACAACGACTCGAGTGACCAGTTGAAGGTGGCCACATCAGCAGGCGGTGTATACTGAACGAGAAATCAGCAGACTAGCATGACGGAGGGAGTGGAGTAGATGTCCTTCTCCTCTCCTCCCATTCTGCGCCACACGGACGATTGTGTGTTGGTTCGTTCCGTGCATTGGTTAAAACCCAATGAAGGAAGCAGTCTTTAAAAACCAATAAGCCCTGTGCCTCTGTTTCATTACCATCTCACCTGCTTCACCAATGCAGGTCCCTCAACAGGGCAGCACACCGAGTAACCAAAGTCTTTGGGTTCAGGGGGGAGTATGGTTACAAAGCTGAAACTTAAAGGAATTGACGGAAGGGCACCACCAGGTGTGGAGCCTTTCGCTTCATTTGACTCAACAAAGGAAACCTCACCCGGCCCGGACACGGAGAGGATTGACAGATTGATAGCTCTTTCTCGATTCTGTGGGTGGTGGTGCATGGCAGTTCTTAGTTGGTGGAGCGATTTGGCTGGTTATTTCCAAAAACGAACGAGACTCCCGCCTGCCAAATAGTTACACAACCCAACAGCGGTCGGCGTCCAAATTCTTAGAGGGACAAGTGGCTTTCAGCCACGTGAGATTGAGCATTAACAGGTCTGTGATGCACTTGTATGTCCGGTACTGCACGCGCGCTACACTGAATGGATCAACGTGTGTCTACCCGGCGCGGGGAGGCGTGGGTAAGCCGTTGAACCCCATTCATGATGGAGACCGTGGCTTGCAATTGTTCCCCATGAACGAGAAATTCCCAGTACGTGCGGGTCATACGCTTGCACTGATTACATCCCTACCCTTTGTAAACCCATCCCTGTTCGTGTGACTTGTTGGATTATATATAAATAAGCAGCCGGAATCAAAAAGAACAATGAAAATTATACATGGAAACCGACTGAAGCCAGTAATGATGTATCATCTCTTCAGGGGACTTTTTGTCACAGGTTATTTAAATGGCAGTTGCTTCTGTGTCTAAAAGGAACACCTTTTTTTGAGGGTTAGACAGGATGGAAGGAAACCATTAGCAAAATTCAGATGTAAAAGACAGAAAGAGGAAGAAGCAAAGTTGGGAAGTAATAAAAATCCGCCTACACAGAAAAGAGCAGGTGACAAAGCTGTAACACAGGGGTGGCCAGGAGCCCATGGGATATAACAGAAGCATAAATCATTGGTATCATGTTTGTGGAGGAAGGGGAGGGTGATTATCAAGTACGATCAAAAGTAAGTTTAACAAAATGTTCTGTATCAGAAATAGATGACAAGGCAGGATGAAGGCACCTATGGCTGCAGGAGGCCTTCGGTGAGTCGTGAGCACAGGAGACTTGTTGATGGTATGAACCTCCACCAATTCTAATCACGCTTGTTTCAACCTCTAAAAAAACGCACTCTTGATTTTACTTCCTGTTTGTAATTATTTCAGAAGGAGGGAGTGAAGTGAGTGCTATTAGAAACAAGCTAAAATATATTGCAGGGCAATGCGTATCTCTTTGGGGAAGGTAGGAGCAGTTATTTAATTATATCATAAACAGGATTCTAGCTGAACGGCTTTTATTCTTCACATGCTGTGATACTGTGACATTGGATCAAGGAAGCGGAGATTCCCCATGGTCAATTGCAAGCGGCAGTGTGGCATGGTGCGGCATGATTCAGTGACATTAGATAGGGGGAGAGAGTTTCCCCACAAGAAACTGCAAAGAACAGCATGGCACACAACTACAGTATATAAATACATCTCTGATTAAAGAGCTATTCCCTGTGAAAGGTTACACAGTGTGTGATTCAGTGATATTCGACCTCTTGGAAGACAAAAGTCCATATGTGAAACAGCGAGCTGCAGTGTGCCATGACACTACACAAATATATTACAGAGAAGAATGGCCCCTAAAAAAGTTAAGATGGGCAGTGACAGTCGATCAAAGGGCTCTTCATATGAAACTTCAAGTGGGTATGCAAAAACTGAAACTGGAAGAGGTTTGATCAGAAAAGAATGTGCAGAAGACAGCATCAGATATGGAAATTTGAACCCATGATGCTTGAATTGTAAAAGTTCAACACATGCTGTGCTGTTTCAAAGTTGTACTCAGCATTACTTAAAAATCAAGTAAAGCATGGAGTCCTTCAGCAAATGCGTCATTCTAAACAGAGTGTAAAATGTGACTGAAAGTGTTCATATTGTTTAACACTAGCATTATGTAACTTTTCTAGGACTTCATTTTATAAGACGAAGAGAAGAAGACATTTCCCTAGCACAAACTTCAAATCTTGTTGTACATCAACCAAACAATCTACATGCGGTCTCATAAAATCTTGTGTGTTGTGCATTAATGTTGGAGTATGTGAATTTCCTCTTGGGATTAATAAAATATCTATCTATCTATCTATCTATCTATCTATCTATCTATCTATCTATCTATCTATCTATCTCTATCTATCTATCTATCTATCGTGAGCTGTATTTTATGCACAACTGTGATATATGGTACAAGTGACCAATCACAGACAACTATGCATCACTGAAAAGGTCTGAAACTCACATCTTAGGTAGAATCTCCAATAAAAGATTCACTCAGCTGTGACACACAGCTTGCGTTGGCATATATGTGTGCATATCATATACTTTACAAATTAAAGAAAGCAGTCAACATACCCTTGGGTATGTAAAATACCACTGTTGCTTTTGATTGAGTTGTGGGTTTATTGCAACATACACAAACAATGGTTGGACACCTCATTCATAAGTGGCTGCAAGAAAAAGTACACATTTAGAAAACGGTTCAATCCATGTTATTGAAATCAGTGGGTTATTTCATTCCAAAGAATTTGTATACTGTAAGGGTCAATAGGATTCTGATGAAGTTGAAACTTCCTTTAGGTTATGGTCCACAAAAATGGAAATTTCTTTCATTTGCTCAGTGATCAGAATAGTAAGAAGATTTTTTAACATCAAAAAAGTGACCTTGTCATTTTATAGTGTGGCCACCAGGGTGAATGTGCTCCAGCTCCCTGAACACCCGACACAAAGGCTGGGACACAAGTCTCGAATAAACAAAGAGTTTTATTGTGGGAAACTCTTCCTCGTAGATACAAGTCTCAAATAAATAGTTTTATTGTGGGAAACTCTTCCTTGAAAAGCATTTCCCACTGCCAAAACCACAAGTACAAGACACAAGTCACACACAGTAATTCTCTTAGTCTTTCTTCCTTTCTGCCTACTCCACTTCTCATAGAAAGTGTTGTTCTCCTCCTCCCAACTCCAGGCAGCTCCTTTTATGTTATACCCAGAAGTATTTCCAGGGTTCCGAAGCTGTAGTTCAGAAGTACTTTTTTGTGAAAAAAAGTACCTAAACACTGAGAAATAGCCCTAGACTCTTATCCTCCCACCAATCATTTCTTTTCATGCCAGTCTTTTTCATTCATGGATGCAACAGCTTGAGGAAGACCATTTTTTTGTTCTAGCACGACTGTGCCTCTGTGCACAAAGCTTATTCCATAAGGATTTGAAGGAACTAAAGTGACTTGTGCAGAGGCCTAACCTCAACCCTACTAAATATCTTTAGGATGAATTGGAATGCCGATTGCGAGCTTGGTCTTCATGTCCAAGATTAGTACTTGACCTCAAAAGTTGTCAATTGGTTGAAATTCACAAAGACATACATTTCAAAATCTGTGTCAATTTTAACATTCCATAATTTTAATAAGCAAATTTATTACAAAATATTTGAATGATGACACCTGTAGGCAGTTAATAACCCTAAAAGCAGGAAAACGTGTAGTGGAAAAAAACCTTCAAGAAAAAGACATGCAGAGTCTCCAAATAAGCAATCAGAATAAGACTTTATTGAAAATGCACAAAGCCAACTCAGTTCATCGAAGTGAGTGCCAGCAGTCTGGCAGGAGCTTATGTTTATTACAATTTTTATTGTTTATGCCAACACTCTCCTTCCACTGGTTCTTCATTACCCAATGTTCAGGCCCACTATTACCTAATACCCTTCACCTGGCCTTGTGTCCGTCATCCACTGAAACTTGCCAAGATCTGTGCAAGCAGCTGAGCCTTGCTTATGGATTGGTTCCCACCATTGAGTTTGAATCAGGAGGATCCACACCCAAGATAGCTGACCACACCAATAAATTGCTTCCTATTGCACAAGAATCCTTCAAGGCTATAGATTCAGGCAGCTGCATCTCTTGAGACAACAGAGCTAAGTTTTCTTGTTTTCTTATAAAACATGTTTTCCTTGGCTTATCACCACCTCATGCTGTGTCTGTGCAGGCAGGCAGGCAGGCAGGCAGGGAGAGAGGCCTTGGCCAAGCTGCGAGTGAAAGCAAGTGGCCTTGAGCTGATAAGCACAGACAGCTTTCTAGCTGTTTAAAAGAAATAAATAAAAATACAGACACAAGCTTTGAACTTTATTTCCTCTTTTATAGCCTAAAGCTTAACTAATTATAACCAATTCTATGAAAACAGAAATAATGACAATAATAAGTTTCTCGTAAATAAACAGACAAAACAAAACTATTGCCAAGGAAGTTATAACAGTTATAAATTCAATCCCACCAACACCCATCCTCCCATAAAATGTGCCCTTTAAAAGAGGTAAAATGTAGAGGAAAACCTAGAAGGGAAACTTTGCCAAAATCTATGATTTAAGAAACAGGAATAGGAGATTGACAGCAACCACTGGTCATCCAGCCCCACTGAATTTCCACAATATATGAAGCAGATAGGTTCTAGGAGAGTAAGATTGAAAAGTGAGGCTCACCAAGATGCAAAGGACACTGAAAAAATGCACATTTCCAGTGAGAAACTAAAAATGTCTTTGCAGCTATTGTCCCTAGACAGAATAACCTCAGCTGGATAGAAGAAAGGGAGAGATGAAGGGTCCAATGAAAGAAAGAAGGGAGGAAGAAAAGGAATATTAGTGTTTAAAACCAGTCAAGGGAAATTTAACAAAAGACAACCACAAAGCAAAGACCGGTGGAGTTTGGGAGGGATACAGAGTAGAAAAAGTGTGATGAACAATCCTAAACTGAATGTGTTGAAGATTGTGAATCTTAGATGAAAATAAAATACTACTAAGAACAGATTTGCAAGAAGGTGGGGGCATTAAAGGGAGATCCCGTTGCTAAAGAGAGAGAACTGGTAAAGGTTGAAATAATCTAGGTAGAGGACAGAGAATTACAGAAATTTTGAAGAAAACGAAATGAAGAATGGCAGATAGGGACCATTATAAGTGTTTTGTGTGGATTATAATGGTGCAATGGACTATTGTGTGTCACTGAGGGATAGTGAATTGTCTAGCAGCTATGCTGGACTGATTATTGTAACCAAAATGTGACCTAAGCAGTGAGACAGACATTCCTCTCCCTAAGACAACCAGTTTGGAATGGCAAAAATCTTTGTAGTACTGAACCAGTTATCCCTGTTTAATTTATAGGAAAGAAAGAAAAAAAGGTGCAGAGTGGCACAACAAAAATCCCCTAAACTGTATATATAGATAGGGGACACCCCTCCTCACTCTTTCTATGGCTTCCAATATACATAGGAAGCCCAAATTTACCATGCTCTTCCTTTTCACTGTACTTACAAATGTTAACCAACTTCACTATTTCTGCAGCTTCCAATATACGTAGGAAACTCACATTTCCCATGCTCATCCTTTACATCCTTGTACTTAAAAATGTTAAGTATGTTTCATTTTGCGCCGTGCCCCATAATTAACTTTCAAAAATAATGTCTTCTTTTTGGCGGTTTTCACCATTATACCGTAAGGAACTTTTAGAACTGACCTCTCCTTTTGGCAGTTTCATTCCTTATTTCCATTAACAGATGGTTTATTTATGCAGAGATGCACAAGGAAGAATGGTCCCCCTTCCTTTTTCCACACTTCCAATGTCTATGCCAAATAAAACGCCTCCAATTTCAAGTAAGATTCTGCTTCGTTATAACAATAAATTAGTCACAGGGCCAGACTCTAAAAAAGGTCGGCATTGACTTGACACAAGATTGCTTCTCACATGGTCAACTGTGTACGTTGTATGCTCAAGAGTAAGCTCAGCAGACAGGTTGGTCATTTTACAGCCCGAGGGCAGAACTGCAAACATCGTTTGCAAAGAGATCCTTACATCGTAAAAATGTGCATTTCTCATACACAACATTTACTCTCAATACTAAAATAAGCCTATGACAATTACATTGACAATCATGTTATGTTATTTTAAAATGTTTCCGTTTCTTTTTATAACTTCTTTAACACACTATTTCTCCACTGAGAAGCATTGGTATTTTGCTATTACTATATAGTTCTTTATTACACTCCATGTCTCCCGAGCTCCTATGACTACAACTAACACACAATGGGCCTGTGATGCAAGGGATGAGCGTTATATACTTTGTAGGGAGGTAGCTGTCCCTGTTACTACCTGATCTGCAATGCATAGCAAGGAGCATAACATACTTAATCCAATAATGAAAACACAATGTACAATGAATCTACACATAACAACTAAGTATTTTCATAATATTATCATTAAGGGAAGCTAATGTACTTCTCAAATGAAAATACTGCAAGTTTTTTTTTTATTTCTTTTTAGATAGATAGATAGATAGATAGATAGATAGATAGATAGATAGATAGATAGATAGATAGATAGATAGATAGATAGATAGATAGATAGATAGATAGATAGATAGATAGATAGATAGATAGATAGATAGATAGATAGATAGATAGATAGATAGATAGATAGATACTTTATTAATCCAAACCCAGCTGGAGTACCCATTGGGTAGTGACATTATATATTTGTTTATATGCTTTAAATTGTTCTCACATGCACAAAGTAGATTAGACATAATCTTAAAATGTAAGGCAGAGTATACTTACCGTAAGCCTGCCTAAAAGGTTCTGTGCAAATACCAAGCAATTTGAAGTGGTAGCAAAGATCGGGCAGCGATAGCCCCATCCCACTTGGCTGCTGCAGCTATGTGATGTCATGCTAGCCTCACAAAGCATCCAAGGCACCTCTAGGAAAAAATAAGGTTGTCTAAGCCAACCCACACAGTGAATTTTCAGGGAAGAATTAGGCAAACAGAGTCACTGGTAAATCTGGAAACTTTTCTGCAAAAAATACTTCGGTGAATTTCATCAATCAAAATTAGTAATGTCATATACCTCTCATGAAATGCTTTACAAGTCTGCCCTGGTTTCTTTCAAATGTCATGTGAAAGCATTTCCTATTACAGTAATTCCTCTCACAGCCTGGCAATTAAAATAGATAAAGCTGATTAAAACTGTAGCACTTTTTAATGAATAAAGATAATAATTTCATTTCTTTTTTGTGGTGCTTTTCCTATTACAGTAATTCTTGAACACACTCCATATATATTTTTTTTAAGTCTGTCTGTCATTTCCTTTATCTAGCATTCAGAAATTCCATAGAAACTTGAGGGGCTGAACTTAACACCCACACCCATGTGAAATAGCCAGATAAACAGCTGAAACATAAATCTGCCATAACACGGGAGGAAAAAGAAGCTATACTGACAAAACAAATCAAGAAACAAAGATGAAAAAGAAAGGGCAAACCCATTATGAGGAAGGGACTCATGTTCCCAGCTGGGGTAATCTTTTATAAATCCGATTTTAGGCAACGTTATGAAAAAGAAAGCACTCCAAGAAAGGCAGTCCGAATTTGAACTTCCCTGCTGCAGGTTTTGGTAAGTTTTGTCTTTCTTCTTTTATGGAATAACTTTGTGTCTTTTTGATTTTTCTTCTTTATCTGTAATCCAGTGTAAAAGCTAACAAATTATCCAACTGTGTACATTACAAGGCATGAAGACTATTAGGATTGCTTGTTTAGGGCTTATATCTATGGGTTTTTATGATATTTTGTGGATGATTTAAGGACACTTATCACATCTAGAAAGGGTTGTGGTGTCAGCCGGGTCACACCTTTTAATCCGATATGACTGCCTGATGGAGCTGAAACTGTCAGAACTCAAAGTTAATCTCAATAGAGCTTTTACGTCTTCTTGTCAGGTTATTGTCGGGAGCTCTAGCTTGATCATAATGCGGGTATGATCTGAGATGACATTCTCCTGGGCGTCTGTTCTTTTATAGTCCACTGGCAATTAGGGATGGGGTCACTTGCCATTGGTGGGTGTCTTCTCATTGCTGAGATTGAAAGAAGAGATGAAGATGTTAGTGGCTGTGTCCCCCTCTTGCCCTGGGGTAGTATTGCTTATTTCTGATAAACCTGAAAGGTGATCCTTCAATGTGCATGCATGTACAAGCTTAGTCGTCTGCGTGGTGTAAAAGCTGTATAGTTTATTTCTCAATTACATGAGATACATTGTTTTCACTACTTTAATGTATTTTTCAGTGTACTCTGAAGTTAATCGGGTGTTTTGAGAGAATAAGTGCAATGTTGGGCATTGTATTTGCCTTAATGGGATGGTGATGATTCCAGTGTATCCAGAGCATGGCTATCAGCCACACTGCTTAGTTATTCATCACATGCATTTACGGTTCTCTGTATGAACAAACTGATCAGGGTCACCTGTCACAAACAGAAGGTGTCTGGTTTGGAGGGTGGCCTTTGTAAAAGGTTCCAATGAAAGAGTCTGTCTGCAAAAGGAAATTCAGAAGATTAGGTAAGGCCTTTAACTTCATGTCAATATAATATACGTAGGATATCCTATCTTGATAAAGAAAATAAATAAATAAAATGTTTTGCAAAGCGACCTGAGGAGAGATGACATTGAAACAAATTGTTTTGGCTGTGTAGCCGCACTGTATATTACCTGAGGTAACCTGATTACAGCTTATACATTACAAAAGAGTTAATCAGCCACGCACACAACCTGCCCCCCCACACCACTCACTTGTTATCCAACACATATGGCAGGGTGTTTAAAGTCTTAAAAATGAAGTAAAATTGTTAAAAAAAGGTAAGAAAAAACTGTCCAATTTAAGTTTTTATTTAATTTTTAATTTTAAGAAACTACCAGAATGGTCTCGAAAGAAGGCTTTGATAAAGTTACTGGCTTTTGGTAGGCAGATGATTATGTTGCAATACTGGACATCCCAAGAAAGGAAATATTGTAATATTGCAGGAAAATGCTTTACTTTTCACAATAACACTAAACCTTTGAAATATTTACTGCTAGTCATCCACCCGCGTAGTAGTGAAACAGGACAAACTTTAAAAATCAATAAACAAAAAGGTATTGCTAGCTAAGCGGAGGTAAGGTACTCTCCAAAACACAGAGGCAGACCGACTCCCCACTCCTGACATCACGCATCCCCCTCCCCTCGGCCCACAGCCCCTGTTTTGGATTGGCGCGAATATCTCGTTCCTGCAAGCAAACTTTGATTCTTAGCGCGATGAGAAAAGTTGTAAAATCAATCGGAATGTTCAAGCAAATTCTAGAACAAAAACCGATGTAAATCCGTTAAGTAGTTCTCTCGTTAATTAGTTCTCTCGTTCACTAGCTAAGCGGAGGTAAGGTGCGCTCCGAGACTAGCATATGAGGAGGGCCCCCACCCACCCCTTGGCCTGCTGCATCTCTCTCAGATTTACACAAATAAATCGATACCACAACCAAACTATGATACTTAGAGCAATGAGAGAAGTCGCAAAATCAACCGGGATGTTCAAGCAAATTATAGAAAAAAAACCTGATCTAAATCTGTTAACTAGCTCTCTCATGAAAAGTGGACAGACATACAGATAGACAGACAGACAGATGTTGGATTTTATAAATATAGAGATGTGAGATAGACAGACAGACAGATGTTGGATTTTATAAATATAGAGATGTGTTAAGCATATACTTTAACAAAAGGCGATCTTTATTAGCATTTTTTATTATTAAAGACCAGAATATTAAATTAACACGGTGCACGCTCTGTAGAGCTTGAAAATCGTCAAACATCGATCACAAAGTGCTTATTTTATTCAAGCAAGTGTTACGTCATATCTGGTGACTTTTTGGTGACCCTTAGCAATAATATTATCAGCTTTATTGCTTTCAAAGATCATTAATTGTCTAATCAATAAAGCTCTATTTTTAAACCCCAAGTTACTCCATTAACAACAACAGGAAATAAGTCTCATCTCCTTCACCTAACGTTAATGACTGCCTGTTGAAATATTTTATGGGTATGAAGTACTGTAAAAGAACAACAAAGATAAAGATTTGGGGTGACACAGCAACACCACATATTGTAAAGGCAAAAATAATAAAGCTTTTCAGCAAAAGGACCATCTTCTAAGGATGTGAGTCTCAAATTAGACTATCCAAGATGGCGACACATCAATTAAATACAGGCCAGGCAGGAAGAGGCAAGTTCAGGTGGACGGACACAGGAAGTGATATCAGAGGGTGGTGAGGTTGTCAGTCATCCAGTCTACATAGGGAAGAAGCGTTAGAAGGTGTTAGAATACAGTGCCACCATGTAAATCAGTGAGGAATTTACCACCAGAGACTTTAAGCTGTTCCAAGGTGCACTTGTTTGACAGTACCTATAAATGTAGTAGTAGGGTGTTGTACTGTGTTTGCCATTATGGATGCAATGAAATGTCAAGCAGTGACACGTTTTATTGGCTAATTGAACAGATTACAAGCATACCACAATCTATTCAGTTAGCCAATAAAAGGTGTCATTGCTGGACTTCTCATTAGTACCTATAAAGATACAGATTTGGTTAAGACTGACAAAAAAAAAGACAAAAAAGTAGGATGAAACTATTTAACAGACATGAAACCCATTTGTTAAACAGCAAAGCATATTTTGCTACTGATAGGATTTTAAAGTAAAAGCTATATTCTTCCACACCTAGACTCAACGATAGTAAGCGTAGTGCGCCCAATAGGCAGCTGAAGCTTTAGCCACTAAAGCACATCCTTACCTATCATGCCATTTCATACAGCATCACACTATGCTCAGACAATACAGTAAAACTGTGTGTTCATGTTTCTGCTTACCAAACTTGAGGACTGCCTGCCATAATGTGCCTACTAAGCAGGTGGTGCTTCAGAAACTAAGGTACTCCCTTACCTGAAGTGTTGTTTCACCAAAGACCTTATTGAGGTCCTCTCTTCTAACCTCTACGGATCTGGAATTCACAAAGAGCTCTGAATATTCAGACAAGAAACCACAAGCTTAAATAGCAGTGATGGCAAACTGTTCTTCTGTTCAGTATGATTAGAGTCATACCAGGAGCAAAAGCAAGGCAGAAGTCCTACATAAAGTATACAACCTGGATTCTTGTAGCTACAGTAGATTACCATGGTCATCATTCTCTATTCAGGCTGCATATTTCTTAGTTACAGCAGAGGCGGGATCACAGCACCTTATGTCATTCACAGCTGGAAAAGAAGACCCTCCCCCCATCTAGGTTATTGCCTGCACTGGTTAAAAGTATTGGAACACCTCAGTGTTTCTTCAGATTTACTCAATTAAAATACAATAAATTACATAAATTGATGAAAAGGTAAGCATTAAACCACCAGAAGTTTAAATTTAAAATTTAGATTAGCAAAACCTGAAAAAAGGGAAATATTAGAATATTGCAAATGGGAACAACTAAGAGGTTACAATCTACAGATGTTGTGCAGCAATTAAAGTTCTATTAATCTGTCTATATAATATTTATGTGTGTATATATATATATATATATATATATATATATATATATATATATATATATATATATATATATATATATATACAGTCATATGAAAAAGTTTGGGAACCTCTCTCAGCCTGAATAATAATTTATTTTACATTCAACAAAAAAAGATAACAGTGGTATTTCTTTCATTTCCTAGAAACATCTGAGTACTGGGGTGTTTTCCGAACAAAGATTTTTAGTGAAGCAGTATTTAGTTGTGTGAAATTAAATCAAATGTGAAATCAAAAATCCAAATGTAATCAGGAAATGGAAGGCCACAGGCACAGTTGCTGTTAAACCAACCCAGGTCTGGCAGGATAAGAAAAATACAGGAGCGACAAATGCGCAAGATTGTGAGAATGGTTATAGACAACCCACAGATCACCTCCAAAGACCTGCCAGAACATCTTGCTGCAGATGGTGTACATTGTTCTACAATTCATAGCAATTTGCACAAAGAACATCTGTATGGCAGGGTGATGAGAAAGAAGCCCTTTCTGCACACAAACAGAGCCGCTTGTTGTATGCAGATGCTCATTTAGACAAGCCAGTGCTTTGGACTGATGAGACAAAAATCGAGTTATTTGGTCCTAACAAAAAGTGCTTTGCATGGCGGAAGAAGAACACCGCATTCCAACAAAAACACCTGCTACCTACTGTCAAATTTGGTGAAGGTTCCATCATGCAGTGGGGCTGTGTGGCTAGTTCAGGGACTGGGGCCCTTGTTAAAGTCGAGGGTCAGATGAATTCAACCAAATATCAACAAATTCTTCAGGATAATGTTCAAGCATCAGTCACAAAGTTGAAGTTACGCAGGGGTTGAATATTCCAACAAGACAATGAGCCAAAACACAGTTCGAAATCTACAAAGGCATTAATGTAGAGGGAGAAGTACAATGTTCTGGAATGGCCGTCACAGTCCCCTGACTTGAATATAATCGAAAAATAATTGGATGATTTGAAGCAGGCTGTCCATGCTCGGCAGCCATCAAATTGAACTGAATTGGAGAGATTTTGTATGGAAGAAAGATCAAAAATACCTCCATCCAGAATCCATCAAAGGCTATAGGATGTGTCTAGAGGCTGTTATATTTGCAAAAGGAGGCTCAACTAAGTATTGATGTCATATCTCTGTTGGGGTGCCCAAATGTATGCACCTGTCTAATTCTGATGATTCTTATGATCATACTGCATATTTTCTGTTAATATAATAAACTTAATGTTACTGCTGAAATACTACTGTGTCCATAAGGCATGTCAGATATTAAAAGGAAGTTGTTACTTTGAAAGCTCAGCCAATGATGGACAAAAATCCAAAGAATTAATAGGGGTTCCCAAACTTTTTCATATAATTATTGTGACAGATAGAGGGCGCTATTGTCCTCTTGAACCCTCAGACAATACGCCAGACACCAGGTAAAAGGCCAATATGTTGACTTTTTATTAATAAACTCATAAAAAACAATACACTAATCAATAATCATAATCCACCACTCCCAGATGCGTTGCCACCCTTCCACCCACCTCAGCTCGACATCTGGGGTTTCCCATCGTCCTTTTATGTTCCCTGACCTGAAAGTGTTTCCAATCCTTGAGTCCATGTGACTTCCTATCACTTCCGGGTCAAATAAAAAGTCCTCTTCTTCATCCGGAAGTACGTAATTTCCCCTGTCGCTTTGTCTAAGACATACTTCTGGGTTATAGGGCACATACGACTCCCTGGGCCTCCCTGCAGCGTCCTCTGTAGGCCCCTGTGATACCCAGCAGGGCTATAAAGGAAAACTCCATCGTCCATGATTCCCTGCTGGTATTCGGGGCACCTCTATGCTGCAGGGAGAGCTCCACCTGGCGGCCTGGGGGTATTGGCTGGGATAACAAGCCATAGACCATTATATATATATATATATATATATATATATATATATATATATATATATATATATATATATATATATATATATATATATATATAATATAGTATATGTGAAGACTTTTGATTTAGTAAAAACTGCAGTCACTAGGAAACATATTTTCAGGGACCATGTGCCCCCTGGTGGATGCAGCATGTCTATCCTGTTAGTGCTGAGCTTTTCTAAAAACACACAGTAAATAGTTAACATACAAATAGACCATTCGAATGATCAGATCATTTTGGAATGAATTGTTAAACTTTAACTAAATTGAATAAAAATTCCAAAACACAGACCAGTTTCTAACCCTAATTAGTGATGATCTATACCACTGAATTCAATTTGTCTCGAGTTCGGCAAAATTGCAGAAATTTTCAGAAATTTTCCTGAACTCTGTGAAAGGCATTGAATTTGAAAGGGAAGGAGAAGCTAGTTTTGAGTGTATTATAATGGTGCAATGGTCTCTAATGTGTCCCTGAAGGCCAGGGTGATGTCTGTCAACTATGCTGTTGGACTTTTATTAACAACACGTGTGTGACATAAGCTGTGAGGCAACAGGGCTAACCATTGTCCTACTGTGCCTCAAGCAAGGAAAGACATAGCCAAAGAGATAAACAGCCTTGGGGAATATATTGACTCTGACATGAAACAACAACTTGTGACTGGATCTTTCCATTGATTGAAGTCATGGCCTTGGGCACAGCTGTAACATCTTTTTTACTTCTGATCTATCTTTGCAGATAATTTTTTCTTTCATGAATAACATAGAAAGTGGGTCATGTAGCAAATTTTCAGGAAGAGAGTCTGTGAACAACTTAACCCGTGAACCCTCCAAATTCACTGTTTGAAACACTTTGCATCATGGTTCACTAAAACTGAGTGAGATGCGTTGTCCAACTTTATATTGATGCAATCAGTGTCTTGCAGTGTGCCATCATTTTTAGGTCATTTATTAGTTTGTGATCCTGTTCTATAATATGAAAAGAAGCATTTCACATGCAATTGATAACATGTAAATGAGTGGCAAAAATGTGCATACTTGTGGGTTCCTTATTGCGGGTGAAGCATTTTTAAAGGATGGAATTTGGATCTTGCAATGACAAGGGTGAGGACTAGTATTGATCTCTCTGCAAAACTCTAATTATGATTTCATAGTGTGACATTTTTGCCAGGGGGAGACAAGGGGGATTCAATTGGATGCAACATCTGCTGCTTACACTCAGCTCCTCTCTCCTGCTGGCGGTCATGTGCGGTGTGTCTGTCTTTGAACTGTAGTGCAGGTGTTATCAGGGGATGTGAAATGAATGGCCTTGACACACGCAAAAAGGTTTGGGGCAGCCACCCATATATTGTCCCTGGCTCCAAAAGGTTTTTTCTACACCACTTATGTGCATTCTTTTGAGTTTTCCACTGAACTGACTGGTGGAGGAAAGATGGCAGCTTTATAAGCCGAAAGGCGGAAGTGATGTCATCTGGCTGAAACCAGATGTGACATCAGCCTGGGGGCCGGAACTGGCCGTGACATCACACTGGGGGCCAGAACAGGACGTGACTTCAGTCTGGGGGCCAGAACAGGAAGTGTCGTTGAATCAGGCAGGTTTTCCCATTTTTGGCCTGTAGAGATAACAGAGGTAGGTTTAGTGCACCCCGCCAACCCCTGGCCTGATGGGTAATTACCTCCACCTGGTCCACTCAGCTCACGTGTGTGACAAGGGACAAAGCTCATCGGCTGTGTTGTATGCACCTGTTGTTCCACGGGGTTCTCCAAACACCTCGATTGTTGATCGTGTGTCATTTACTCATGGCACTTGATGCTTTGTAGGATAGCCCAAGCCACGAATCATCAATCAAGTGTCTAAGCTTCACGGGGTACACATTTACAAGATTAATGAGATTTTTAAAAGTACTTTCTCAATTTATACTCGTCTTTTATGCACCGAGTTAATTGACTAAGTTCAATTTGTTAACCCACAGTACTGTATGTGGTTCAATTTGAAATGAGAAATTTGATTTCTTCATCTTGTAATGTGGTATTACTTTTTGTTTGGCGAGGGCAGTATGCGAACAGAATTCAAACATTTTCTAAGGCATAGAAATTGTTGGGAACCACTATTCTAGAATCTGCTTACTGAATTCAGTCCATTAAGGGATACAGAGCCTACTATGCCCTCAGACACACCTGAAAATTAATGCACAATTGCTTTTATCAAATTATTTTTGTGTCTCTTGAAGCCAAATTTTTTTTTTCCCTTATTAAGCATCTGAAATATTTTGGAACTTTAACACATTGACTGTTGGACCATTTATTACAAAGACAATGGTCCATGCATATACAGAATAACAATAAACAAACACTGTCAAAGCTTGTAAAAAAATGTAAGGAAATGTTTGAGAAAGCAACAACTTATCATCAACTAAAATCAAATCAATTAAATCAAAACTATAATTACTTTATCTTCACCAACAACATGACTAAAAGTCTCCATTTGAATGAGAGACCTAGAAGCATGGCACCTCACAGAGTGCAGACTGTAGAAACACATGTGCCACAAATAGAAAATGTTTCTTTGTAATCTCCATGCCTGTTACACACAACACATTTGGAAGTTGGCGACTGTGCTCAGTGGGCAGCAGAATGTCCATGAAGTGCTGTCTGGACAATCGTGATGCCTTGTGATGAAGAAACACCGATCTGCATCAGTACAGATTCCACCACATCCAATTAAGTGTTGCTATCTCAATCACTGTCACTATCATCAGAATATTCATCTTGCAACACATCTAGTTTAGTTTTATGCATTTTTCGTGATGACATAACTACTATTTTCCACAAAAAAAAAAATCCTATTCCTATCCAGTAGATAACAGCACTAGAGTAGGTAAATGAAATGTGACGACAAAGCTTTCCAGCAAGCTAGCTGTGTTTATGGTGGTGCAACATACTTAGATACAAATTCTGTTGTCTTGTATTTAACATCTTGAGAGCCTCAATGACATATGACTTAACTTGTACCTTGTGTTCGAAGTGTTAAGTTATTTTGAACTTCAAAAGAGAGTTTCACCATATTTGGGAATGTTTAGACCAGTCTTTCCCAACCTCGGTCCTGGTGGGTCACACTGTGACTGCAGGTTTTTGTTCCAACCAGATTCATAATCAGTGACAACACCTGATAGCACTGATCTCATTTAATTAGCTGGTATTAGTTTTCTTTTATTTTACATTCAGAAAAGCACAGCAGCATGATTTTTACATTTATAACACATTTACAAATATTTCTGCTTTTGTTAGAGATTTAAATGCTGTCAGGGATGCCAGAGGCGACAACCTGGCCGGGACGCCCTCAAGGACCGGAAGAGGGTCTACACCCGCCCTGGATCATGTGGGGGCCACCACCCTGGTTGCTTTGGGGGCCACGGGTAGACGGCTTGGAAGCCCAACCCTGTAGGGGCCCGTTGTCACCGCCAGGGGGCGCCCCAATGCCTTGGGAACCCTGGACCTCAGCACTTCCGCCACACCAGGAAGTGCTGGGGGGAAGAGAAGCAAGGACACCCGGAGAGCTTCCGGGAAAACAGCCGGTACTTCCGCCACACTGGGGTGCGGATAAAATAAAAAATAAAAGGGGCCGCCTCCCTTCATTCGAGGCTGGAGTCGGGTGTAAGCAGGACAAAGCAGAAGAGAGTGTGGAGGCGGCCCGAAGAAGAAGGCATTGAGTGTCCAGGACTTTGTGGTTGTTTATGTGTGCGCTGAAGATTGTAAATAGACAATGCAAATAAACGTGTGGTTGTGGAAAAACAAGATGTCTGCCTGTCTGTGTCCGGGCCACGTCCACAATGCTTAACGCTCTTTTGCTGATTTCATTATATTTTGCCCTTTCACTGTGCAGTTTTTCCCCTTCGTTGTATCTTATTAATGAGAATTAACAACGAGCAGAGCAGACACGCTGGCAAACAATACTAAATAATCAAAAGCTGCAACTACTTTAGCATCAGACCCACTAATTAGTAAATAATGTATTAATTAAGCAATTAGAACACCTAGTAAAGTAGAATGAAAATCAAGATGAAAATATTGTTAAAAAGAAAAAAATGCATTATTTCCATATATATATATATATATATATATTTATATATATATATATATATATATATATATATTTACCAAACTTAGTTTTCTAATTTCTGTATTGTTCTCAAAACACAGAACTTGGGAAATAACACATCACTTAATTAGCCCAGGAGTCCAAATAAAAACAGAAGCTGGTTGGAACACAGTGTGCCCACAGGACCGAGGACAGAGGGAAACACTGGTTTAGGGCATAGGTACTACTCAATTTATTTTGAACTTTAAAAGAGAGTTTCACCATTTTTGGGACTGTTTAGACCATAAGTACTACTCAGGTAGTATTGTTGGGGGCTGGCTGAGTTTTGTGAGGCTATATCAGACAAGTCCGTGGCCTGTTCTGGTGGATTCTCTGAAGGCCTTGAACCATTTTTGCTGCGGCCCAGGCTCTGAATCATAACAAAAATGACGTCACTGAAGTAGCAGTAAAAATAATAAACACATAAGATAATAAAAATGAAGCCTCTTATCATCTTCAAGAATGTTGAGTACATACCAGACCACAGTCCCTGAATCTGTTGATCCAGGGCTCTTAAAAGAATGTGGGCACTTCATACCCATTATGGGCTGCCTACAGTATGACGCACAATAACAAGTGCAGGTATTTCTGGCTGTAACTCTTAGCATGGGGAAGGTGGGGTGTGTGAAATAGAATTTATATAGCCTGGCCATCTGAACAAAAATTCTAATTTGATTTATTTCTATTTTAAAGCAGAAGGGGCTGTCTGTTTTCTGTTTTTTACTTCTTTAAATCAGTAGACAACAGCTCTTAGAGGTTAACACTTTGAAGCCTCAAGTCAGCTAGAAAAGGACATGAAGAAGTTTGCAAATGCAACATGAAGAAGATGCGCTTGACTGAGAAAAACATTATGTGGTGATTAAAGCACCAATGGGGAATATTGTAAAGGAAATGAAATAACATAATGTCATACTTTGATTCTGAACTACAGATTCTAGCTAACTCTGGTGACATAGCTTCAGGCGTGAGTTAAATACTCACTTTTTTAAAAAAAGAATTGATTCGGAGAAAAATAGAAAAGCGCATTCATTTTGTGGTTTTTGAAGCAGTCTGTTGTTTCTTTGTATTCATCAAGAACAGGGTAGCAGACCCCTGTGACCCTGTGTTAGGATATAGCGGGTAATGACTTTATTGATCAAGAAACATGTTGTTTTGAGCCTATCCTGGCAGCATTAGGTCCATACATATCATGCATTTCAAAGGAACAACATTACATAAATAGAGTTTTAATGAAAAAAAATTAATCAATACATGATAATTTTTACAATTGAAATCAAGCATATACTTAAATGTAGTTGTAACGATGGATTATTAAAAGCATAAGGAAAAAGACTGAAGGTAACCTAAAGGGTTAACTAAATTTGGCCTAAAGCTTGAGTATGCGAGAGTTGCCTCATCTTAAAGGAACTGTAGCTGCTTTTTTCCAAAGTTAACAAAGTTCAGCAGCTTTAACTCAAAAAATGGGATTCAACAAAAGCCTGACTCGCAGAAATGATTCCACAGACAAAATATCTTCATTTTTAAAAGTTTAGTTAAGTTTCAAAGTAAAACAGTTCACACAAAAAAGAAAATTAAAATAGCAAAAAAGGAAAAAATTCATGTTAAGAAAAGTTCAGTTCTAAGCTTAATCTTGTTATGTCTCAAATCGTTACTGTTTACTTAACATTTCTGAACTATTTCAAAACGATGTTTCTGAACCATTTCATAACAGTCAGAAAACTGTATGCTTATCCCATTTCTAAGTTGAAAATGGCGCTGCTTACTGGGACCTGTTCTAGACACAACTGAATCTAGTATCACACTGTTTCTCAGTTATACAGGTGCCGGTCATAAAATTAGAATATCAAGACAAAGTTGATTTATTTCAGTAATTCCATTCAAAAAGTGAAACTTGTATATTAGATTCATTCATTACACACAGACTGATGTATTTCAAATGTTTATTTCTTTTAATTTTGATGATCATAACTGACAACTAATGAAAGTCTCAAATTCAGTATCTCAGAAAATTAGAATATTGTGAAAAGGTTCAACATTGAAGACACCTGGTGCCACACTCTAATCAGCTAATTAACTCCAAACACCTGCAAAAGCCTTTAAATGGTCTCTCAGTCGAGTTCTGTAGGCTACACAATCAGGGGGAAGACTGCTGACTTGACAGTTGTCCAAAAGACGACCATTGACACCTTGCACAAGGAGGGCAAGACACAAAGGTCATTGCTAAAGAGGCTGGCTGTTCACAGAGCTCTGTGTCCAAGCACATTAATAGAGAGGTGAAGGGAAGGACAAGATGTGGTAGAAAAAAGTGTACAAGCAATAGGGATAACCGCACCCCGGAGAGGATTGTGAAGCAAAACCCATTCAAAACTGTGTGGGAGATTCACAAAGAGTGGACTGCAGCTGGAGTCAGTGCTTCAAGAACCACCACGCACAGACATATGCAAGACATGGGTTTCAGCTGTCGCATTCCTTGTGTCAAGCCACTCTTGAACAAGAGACAGCGTCAGAAGCGTCTCGCCTGGGCTAAAGACAAAAAGGACTGGACTGCTGTTGAGTGGTCCAAAGTTATGTTCTCTGATGAAAGTAAATTTTGCATTTCCTTTGGAAATCAAGGTCCCAGAGTCTGGAGGAAGAGAGGAGAAGCACAGAATCCATGTTGCTGGAGGTCCAGTGTAAAGTTTCCACAGTCAGTGATGGTTTGGAGTGCCATGTCATCTGCTGGTGTTGGTCCATTGTGTTTTCTGAGGTCCAAGGTCAACGCAGCCGTCTACCAGGAAGTTTTAGAGCACTTCATGCTTCCTGCTGCTGACAAACTTTACGGAGATGCAGAATTCATTTTCCAACAGGACCTGACACCTTTACACAGTGCCAAAACTACCAGTACCTGGTTTAAGGACCATGGTATCCCTGTTCTTGATTGGCGAGCAAACTCGCCTGACCTTAACCCCATAGAAAATCTATGGGGTATTGTGAAGAGGAAGATGCAATACACCAGACCCAACAATTCAGAAGAGCTGAAGGCCACTATCAGAGCAACATGGGCTCTCATAACACCTGAGCAGTGCCACAGACTGATCGACTCCATGCCACGCCGCATTGCTGCAGTAATCCAGGCCAAAGGAGCCCCAACTAAATATTGAGTGCTGTACATGCTTATACTTTTCATGTTCATACCTTTCAGTTGGCCAACATTTCTAAAAATCCTTTTTTTGCATTGGTCTTAATTGATATTCTAATTTTCCGAGATACTGAATTTGGGACTTTCATTAGTTGTCAGTTATAATCATCAAAATTAAAAGAAATAAACATTTGAAATACATCAGTCTGTATGTAATGAATGAATCTAATATACAAGTTTCACTTTTTGAATGGAATTACTGAAATAAATCAACTTTGTCATGAAATTCTAATTTTATGACCGGCAACTGGAGTAAGAAGGTTCTATCTCTTAATATCTTATTGAGGGAAAAGACTATACCATAAGCTATGACTCTGAAAGAAATTTATATTCTATTCAAATTAAGCAAACATTAATATGAGTTTAAGTCAAAACTTTCACTTTCTAAGATTGGCTCATACAGGAACCACTAAAGAAATAACTAAGGTTAAAATAATGTAAATGAGTAATATACACAAGGACAAATTAGTGAGAAATCTCAAACACCTCTATTGTGAAGCAGTGATGCTTAAAATAATGGAAGAATCAACATGTATACGAAGTTACTGGTGGCTGTAGTCGATTGGCTAAGATGATAGAATTCTACATATTAAGAGTTAGATGATGTAATGTATTAGATAAGGTAATGGTAATAGAAAAGTATAAAATGGAATGTTTTCTTTTGTTGACTGCTCACTCCATGGACTGAGACATTTGTGCATATACAATACAATACAATACAGTTTATTTTTGTATAGCCCAAAATCACACAGGAAGTGCCGCAATGGGCTTTAACAGGTCCTGCCTTTTGACAGCCCCCCAGCCTTGACTCTCTGAGAAGACAAGGAAAAACTCCCAATAAAACCTTGTAGGGAAAATGGAAGAAACCTCGGGAAAGGCAGTTCAAAGAGAGACCCCTTTCCAGGTAGGTTGGGCGTGCAGTGGGTGTCAAAAGTAGGGGTCAATACAATACAATATACAGAACAGAACAATTCCTTAAGACAGCATAATAATAAAAATTTTAGAAGTACGGTTTAACAGTAGATGATATGACATAATTAGGTTTGGATATTTTTAGAGTCCTGTAGACCTCATCCATCTAGCTGCCTCCCCATTTGGCCATGCCACGGCTGAAACGTTGCTCCGATGAAAGGACCCCTCTTTCCCATGATTCCTGTGATCCTCCATCAGGGATGACTTTACCATAGGCAGGCAAACAACTTGGCAGGTGGGCGTGGCACCAATGGCCACATTTGGGTACCGAGAAAAGAAACAGAATAGGTGAGGGTTAGTATTCAAATATAATTATCATGTTACTTATGTTATAGTGCTAATGACTAACAACAGAGATGCAGTATGTACAGTTAATCAGCAGCTCTAGTCAGGATATGCTAAACTGAAGTAGTGAGTCTTCAGCCGGGATTTAAAGGCTGAGACTGAAGGGGCATCTCTTATGGAAGCAGGAAGACCATTCCACAGTTTAGGGGCCCTGTAACTAAAAGCTCGACCTCCCACTGTTATTTTATTAATCCTTGGAATCCTAAGCAGACCGGCATCTTGAGATCTTAATGTGCTCAGGTTTGTAAGTCATGATAAGTTCAGACAAGTAAGCGGACCTTGGCCATTTAATGCTTTATATGTTAAAAGGAGGATTTTGAAATCTGCCCTAAACTTAACTGGGAGCCAGTGTAAAGATTTAAGAACTGGGGTTATGTGTTCATATTTTCTTGTTCTTGTAATAATTCTTGCAGCGCATTTTGGATTAACTGGAGGCTGTATAGAGAACAGTTTGAACAGCCAGTGAACACCGCATTGCAGTAGTCAATCCTACTAGAGATAAATGCATGAATTAATTTCTCACAATCCTGTTTATTTAGAAAGGCCTTAATTTCCTAACATTTTTAAGATGGAAAAACATGTTTTGGACGACTTTGTAATATGCTTTAAATGACATGCTAGAGTCAAAGATAACTCCTAGATTGCGGGCTGATTCAGTAAAATTAATTGGGATTCCAACTGAGTTAAATGACGACAAAATATTGCTGTGATCAGCGTCATTCCCTCCAACAATTAACATCTCTGTTTTATCTGTATTTAAAGACAAGTAGTTCTCATTCATCCATTCCTTTAATTCACTAACACAACTAATTAAAGACAACATCGGAGAAACTTCATTTGATTTAAATGAAAGGTATAACTGGGTGTCATCTGCATACGAGTGAAAATTAACATTATGTTTCCTAATGAGAGATCCCAGTGGAAGCATGTAAAGTGAAAACAGTAAAGGTCCCAGTACTGAGCCCTGGACACCATATTGAACTTCTGTGTATAATGATGGAGTACTGTCAGCACATTTCTGTACATACTGGAATCGATTTGATAAATAAGAACTGAACCAAGCGAGCACGGGCCTGTAAGCCCAACATCGTTTTCTAGCCTGTGCAGTAAAATAGAATGGTCAATGGTGTCAAATGCTGCACTTAAGTCCAACAACATAATTACAGTGGAATTTCCTTCATCAGAGGATATCAGAATGTCATTTACAACCCGTGTTAGTGCCGTTTCTGTACTATGACCAGTGCGAAAGCCAGACTGGAATTTCTCAAATAAATTGTAATGCGTAAGGTGTGACTGAAGCTGACTGGCGACTACTTTCTCTAGTATTTTAGAGAGAAATGGTAAATTTGAAATAGGCCTATAGTTATTTAGTATGTGTGGGTCTAGGTCTGACTTTTTAAGTAAAGGTTTAATGACTGACACTTTTAGTGCATCAGGTATGTGCCATGCAGTAATGAACTATTGATAATGTTAGAATAGGCTGCAAGAACATCCATTGCACTTTTACTAGTTTTGTTGGCACTGGATCTAGGGAACAAGTAGTGGGCTTCATTTTAGTAATTAAAGTTAAGACTTCCTGGTGAGTTACAGGATTAAAATTATTAAAGTGCTGAATGCAATGTGACAGGGTCTGCTAAGCTAGTATTTGGTTTGTACTGTGATGCTGAGATCTGGGATCTTATATTTTTAATTTTCTCATTGAAGAAGTTCATAAAGTCTGTACTGCTAATATCTGTTGGTATTTTGCACTGTTGATCTGAATTCCCATTTGTTAATTTAGCCACTGCTCTAAAAAGTACCCTAGGATTTTTATTATTGCTATCTATTAATGTAGAATAGTATTCTGAGCGAGCTTTAAAGAGGGCTTTTTATATTTATTACACTCTCTGTCCATGCAATTTGAAAGACATGTAGCTTTGTTGTTCTCCATCTGCGCTCCAGTTTTCGACACTCTAATTTAAGAGCTCGAGTATTTTCATTAAACCAGGGAGAGTTTCTATGTGCTTTGATCACTTTTGTTTTAGGGGAGCCACTGTGTCCAGAGCATCTCTCAAGGTCACATTATAATGTGATATTAGCTGATCTAAATTGTTTTCCACGTTTACATTTGATGTTAACTGATCTAAATGGTTTTCCACAATTACACTCGACTTACTCAAGGTATCTATAAATTTTGAAGCAGAATTACAATCTAGATGTCGCACTGTCTTTGTTTTAATCTGCGAGCGCTGGCATGGGCAGAACTAAATCAAACGTAATTAAGAAGTGATCGGAAATAACTACATTTAATGGAGTAATATTTAAATTTTGAATTTCAACTTTGTAAGTTATAATTAAATCTAATGTATGGTTATGATTATGAGTTGGACCTTTGACAATCTGACAAAATCCTACTGAATTTAACAAATAAGTAAAACATTTGCTAAAAGTGTCAGTTTCCACATCAATGTGTACATTAAAATCCCCTATCAGAACTACGTGATCATAATTTATAGCCAAATCAGACAGAAGGTTGCTAAATTCAGTCATGAACAATGAATATGGCCCTGGTGGTCTGTAGACTAGCACTATAATTGTGTTGGAATCTGTTTTAATATTTAAAATGAATGCCTCAAAGGATGTAAAGTTGCCTAAATTTTTAGGAGTGATTTGCATTTTGTTACAATGAATTATTCCAAGGCCTCCTCCTCGACCAGAATCTCTAGACTTATGAAGGAACGAGTATCCATCTGGTGACGCCTCAGCTAGACGAACAGTGTCACATTTACTAAGCCAGGTTTCAGTAAGAAGACACAGATCAGATTTTGTACATAATATATATCATTTACCAAAACAGCTTTAGTGCCAAGAGAGCGAATGTTCAATAAACAGCATTTAAAACTGCATGGTTCTTTCTGAACTGCTGATATATTTTTGTTTTAATTTGAATTAAATTTCTATTACAGATGCCCCTGGTGGAGTGTCTGGTTTTATCCCTTGGTCTAATTATACACCTTATTTTTGGTTATCAATTAATTTATGGTTTGTATCAAGACTAAATTTACTGGATGCCCCACAACAGGGATTATGGGTAACAGCTTCAGGAAAATAACAGGTGGGATAAAGAACAGCCTGTGATTTAAGATCACATGACTGCGGCCTGGATGGTGCTCTAATCAGTCAACCAGGCAGTTTTGCTGCCATATTTTGGGATAATACATAAGATCCCTCCAGTTAGGATGAAGACCATCTCTTCTGAAAAATCCAGGCCTTTCCCAAAAATCATCCCAATTGTTCACAAATGCTATGCTTTTATTTGCACACCAGGTTTCTAGCCAGCAGTGAAAGGAATGCAATCTGCTATAAATCACATCCCTCTATATAATCTTGGTAAGGGACCAGATACAATTAAATTCCGACATTTTGTTTTAGCTTTGGTGCATAGAGATGAAGTTCGCTTTAATACCTCAGATTGCTGTAAATAAATATCATTAGTGCCGACATGCAGCAATAAGGTAGATACTTCATCGTCGCAACACGGTCCAATGCGGCCTTTATGCCAGAAATCTTGGCCCCTGCAAGGCACTTAACATTAACTGCTGGTTTAACATAGTTTGGAATTCTAACATTCCGCACTATGGAATCGCCAATTATGAGCACTTTATTATTCTCAGTTTCCACAGGCGCGCTGCGGAGAGCTGAGAACCTGTTCTGGGTCCGAATTGGTGACCTGGGTGCTGGGGGACTAAATTTTGGATTCTTAGACCCCCGTCTTACTGTTACCCACTCGCCCTGTGGCTGAATTGGTGCTGCTGATTTTGGCCTCGCACTGACTACAGTGGGACCTGGAGAGACTGAAGCCGAATCAGATGTAGCCGAATTGTCTAAACAAACCGAGTCGATCCAATTTTCGGTTTGCCTAATCGCTATCAGATTCCTAACGCGGTCCTCCAACTTCGCGTATTTTCCCGACCAACTCTAAATTAACTAAACATTTTTGGCAGGTGAAGCTATCTGCACTGTCGGCCGGAAAACCTGAGCTGTACATACTGCAGGACACACAACATATAAGCGTGCCCTCGATGGGCAGAGAGCAGATAGAACTTACATTAAATGTTGAAGTCATCTTTGCCGTTTTTATAGGTGCTTCGGCGCTTTCCGTGTTCAGCTGAATCACCGTCGCTTTAAGTTTCCACCACCCGCTGAGCGATCGACTTTAATTTCTCACTGCCGGTTATTTCTACTGGTCAGCTGCGGCTTTACCTCAGGTGAACTTGCTCGGGTGCTTTCGAAGGGCTACGTGCCTGTGGGAGACGCCGCCGCTCGCTGCTTCCGCTCGCTGATCCGCTCTGTGCTTCCGCTCGCTGATCCACATATCTATGTGCAAATAACGATTTGTTCTGATCTCCAAAAATGACTTCTTTGAAAACAAAGGAAAGTTTTTCCACAACACAAGGCACTTTATAAAACAAACAGGAATACCATTTAGCAAGGTAAAAACAAGATGAATAAATGGACCAAAAGCGAAAAGTGATGATTGTGACGATAGCACAGATGGCATTGTTGTCTCAGTCAGGAGAGACAAAAAGAGCACACAGATGAATATTGAAGAAATGACAGACAAAATACTGAAGCTTCAGCTTCTATAGTACTACTAAAATGAATGTTTTCATGCACTTAATGATCCACAAATTCAGGAATTAGTCCTGGATGAGATGCCAATCAGATCATACTAAATGCAAATGTATCATTCAAAGCTACCCAAGATTATATATGATTAAAATAAAATCAGAATGACACAGCAATTCCAAAAAGGACAGGTATGTGTGTGAGTGGTCCCTGTCAATGACGGGTTCCTTCCATGAACTCATTGCTGTTGGTAGAGACTCCAGCACCACTTAATCCCAGATTAGATTAAATGTGTCAGAAATTTTCTGTTACATTACTTTGCTATTTTTATCCTAGGCTAGACACTGTCTGCATGGAGGCTGCAGTTCCCACCGTGATTGTATGTTGTTTCCTTTGATACCACAGACACGTGTGAATTTGGTCAATGGTTTGTTCTAATTTGTCTCATTATGTGAGTGTGCATGAGTTAATGTGCCCTTTTGTTGACTGTGTCCCATCCAGGGTTGGTTTCTCATTTACATCCAGTACTCCTACAATAAGTTCATAAACCCATGGACTTGAACTGGTAGCCTCAGGATATGATATCTGCTTTTTGCAGATGATGTGGTTCTGTTAGCTTTATTGGGTGGTGACATCAGGCGTATGCTGGGGTGGTTGGCGGCTAAGTGTGAAGCGTCTTGAGATGAGGTTCAAAATGTTCAATGTCTAAGGTTGTGGTTTTCAACAGGAAGAGGGTGTAGTTCTGTCTGAAGGTGTCAGAGTAGGTGCTCCCTCAAGCAAAGGAGTTTAAAGGATGTTAGATATTTATCAAATCAAAGTTCTTTCTTCAAAAACATATATATATATACCTATATATGCATTTTGTCAGGTGAAATTTTGTTCCAAAGTCCTAGATTTTCTACACATTTCATGAAATATCTTGTCCAAAAAATATCTTGTTAAAATGGAAGCAATAGGGCACAGAGCACCACCAGAAAAAAAAAAGCCTAAAGTTTAACAAATACGTCCCCTTTGAGTTTCAATAAAAGAAAATGGGCATTTTATGTTTCCTGAGCTTGGTTGTCACAACAAAAGGGATCTGAAACAATTATTTTATTGCATATTCCTGGTAGTATTTTTCTTGAGATAAGGATACTTTTTCTATTTGCTTGTGTGATCTTTCACATAAATGTTGTGTGTTGTGTGCAGCCGGGTGTAGAATTGGCTAAAATACAGTAAGTAGAGGGTAATGGTGCCGGGGACCATAGCAGAATTAGGAGATGTTAAAAGTGGTGTCCTTCAGGGTTCAGTGCTGGGACTGCTGCTATTTTTAACATATATAAATGATCTGGGAAGGAATATAAATAACGATCCTGTTAGGTGTTAACTCGATACAAAACTGTGTGGGATGGAAGATAATCTTGAATCTATTGAATAATTACAGAAGGAGTTGGATAGCACACAGGCCTAGGCAGATTTGTGGCTGATGAAAGTTAATGTAGGTAAAAGTATGAAGTATTACATGTAGGAACTCGAAATGTTAGATTTGAATATACAATGGTCAGATCTGAAATTAGAAAGCACCCCTTATGAGAATGAACTAGGAGTCATAAAGTATTATCATGGGATTTGTGAGGCTTGTCCAAGTCCGTTTACTAGGTTGGTCTACTTCTGCATCTTAAGATTAACACACGTACACAGATATAGCACATACACATAGAGATTCAAGCCAGACAATGACTCGAGTGATGCCCAGTTGCCAGTCACCCTGTTTTCAGTCTTGTATATTCACGCTGTACACTATCCACAAGATCAGACCGTATCTGACAGAGCATGCAGCACAACTCCTGGTCCAGGCTTTGGTCTTGTAACAGCTGGACTACTGTAACTCTCTGGAGGCAGGAGCACCAGCATATGTTACCAAGGCACTATAGATGATTCAAAATGCAGCAGTACATCTGCTGTTTAACCAGCCAGGATGGGCACATGTCACTGCTCTCTACAAATCACTACACCGGCTTCCTGTAGTGGCACATATTATGGTGAAATCTTTGATGCTTGCCTACAGAGTAATCAGTTGGGTCTGCACTTATATATTGTGACATGTTTTGCACCCCAAAACGCGAGGCTGAGTCTTATTACTTTAGCAAAACCAGCTTTATTCCACTTGAAACGGGAACAGCATGGTTGTTTATTGTAGCGGGATCCACCACTCACCTATACACAGGCACAGCAATCGGACAGGACCATAACCAGGTTAGTGGCAAAGTAATACTTTTCCCTGAATTTATAATGTTCCTTGCATTACCAATCAACGACAAATGCTTATAGTGCGACTGCAGTCAGCCTGAATTTGCTTTCATGGTGAACCGCTGCAGCGCTGGGAGCATGTGGTTGCCCTGGCAATGGGTAAGCTGTTTTCCACAGATGCTCTCCCAAAAGAGTTTAGAAACCTTGAAATATATGGAAACAACTGTAAGGTCCGATACTCCTTCTGATGAATGAACAGCACCGGGTGATGCCATCTCTGTATGGTATCAAATCTAATTCCAGACTGCTTTCATGTGAAGCTCCTGGCTGATGGAAGGAGCTGCCCACCTTCATTCAAAATTCTGACTCTCTCAATGTGTTCAAGAAACACTTGAATACTCTTGTTTTGTGACTTTCTGCCTAAGTGTTAGCTGTTAGGTTTTGTAAATTGGAATTGTAATGAACTTATATTTTGTTTTGAGCTTTTCACTGGTGCAAATTGATTTTGTACCCTTTCCTGTAATACCTGTATCTAACTAAACAGTCCCCTGACTGATATTAATAGATTATGTTGACTTCTTTTATAAGTCAATTTGAATAAAAGCATCTGCTAAGCTAATAAATGCAAATTACTTCAATCTCTCAAGATAAAAATATATTATAGAAATGTGGCATTCATTAGAAGTGTAAGAAATACCGAATAAAATAAGATATAGAAAAAATAGATAACTAGTGTATGTCTGGATGTATATACTGTAGTCTTAGAAAAAGCTACTGAAAAATAACCAATATCAGAAGTGGATGTTGTCCTGGGTGACTTTCATTTTGTACTTGGTGTTATTCATAGGTCAAGTTCTCTAATGTTCAGATAGTCTGACCACTCGTGTCTCATTTCAGATGTTGTTTCCTATGTCGTTACTTTCATCGCCTTTATTGGTCCCTCAGATGGGCCATATTTATGTTAAAATTTCACGAATGGGATTTCGAAACATGTGACATTGCACAGATTTAATTGGCCGAATGTCCTTATGATGATTGACTTTGCTCTAAGCACCTGTGTACTTCTTTCTTTTCTTAAGCTTTAAACTAATTGAAACAGCTTCTGGTCTTGTAGCATCTGTGCTTATTTTCCCATCCCTCTGCCATTCATTTTTAATCCATCTGAAACAGATGCATTAACATTTAAAATTTCTGGTGCAAAATAGGAAGAAAGTACGCTTGGGGTGTTAATTAGCTCTGTAGTTAAAGGCCTGTCAGTTCAGTTCATCTTCATCCTGAAGATTTTGAACAAAAAATAAAATATAATGTAGTCTTAGAAATTGAAACAATACAGGACACTCCACCCCTTTATGGTCAAATGAACTAAAGGTGAACTGTGAGCTGTGCAGGCTCTTGGCTGTCTGGGTAGGTAATATGTCCCCACACCATTTCAGCCGCCTCCACTGCCAGGTATTCAGTCCCCTGAACAGATCTGGCTCACCATAAACATTTTAAGCACTTCACAGCTCCTACAATTAAATGAAAAGAAACATTTTAATGGACAGATATACTTGTTCCACTGGGATATTATCAGATACCCTGTATTGCTGTCTTATATTGATTCCTTGTAACTCTTGCTATATTCTATATATTCTTCTGTAACTGTTGTCTTTTGCTTTCTTCCAAGTAATTTGCATGCTGTATGTCAGATGGAAGCTACACTACCTAAATCTTAAATACTTATTCTGAGTTTAAGTGATGTGTCAATTGGAAGTCCACCCCTGGAACCCTACAAATATCAGAAGAAACCCCATTCACAGATAAGGATAACACTTTTATCCAGTCAGCAGAGAAGTCTGCATGGCCAAAATATATTGGGACATCCTGCATGGTGTTTCAAGTGTCATTCCGTCCATTGAGGTTACCAGGGAAATCTACACCCATCAGGTGGAGACTCTTCTGTTTTCAAATCAAGCAGTGAAACTATTTAGGTTTTAATCTGACATTCTGCATTAAATGCCTCCTTTCATTTCTTAAGGCACTTTTCTAACAATCATTTTCACTTATTTTTCCATACAAATGAAACATCCCCTATTATGTACTGTATATACTGTAACCAGTTGTTGGCACCACTGAGCCCCAAACCCTAGACCCAATGATACCCAACACAGCCACAGGCTCAAATAATGCATTTTTTAATACAACAAGTAGCAAAATAATGAAATTAATTCCAAAAACCATACAAATAATAACGTTTCTTCTCTCATTCCATCTCCAGTTGAGTGTTGCCCACTGCCTTCAGACTCAGACTCAATCTAAGTGTAGCCGCTGAAGTATAAGGCGAAGTTGAGCACGGGTAAAACACGTGCTGAAAGAAATCTCAGTCCAAAGGTTCATTTTAAAAATATTTAGTGAAAGTTAAAAGCAAATAATCCACACAAGAATAAAAAAAAGTTACACATAGAATAAATGGGAAAAATGTATCTTCTCTAAACTTAGCTTTTCTTGAGAAACTTTAGCTATTTCTGTACTTAAAAGTTCTTTCCTCTTTATTCTATACTTAAAGGTCCTTAATTTATTTCTTCTTCTGTATGCCTTAAATGTATGGTACAGTACTTAAATAAGCACTGTTTTCTTAGAGATGTTTCACACACTCAAAAGGCCCATGGGCCCGCAGGCACGGTCATGGCGATTCTAGTCACTAACTGAAGAATAATGTTTACTCAAAGCTGTTAGAAATGGGGGTTATAGAAACCACCCATAGATTATGCATTGTCATCTAGTAAAATATTCATGAATCTTATAGAACTAGGAAAATGGCTCTTACACTAAGTGAACAACAAAATTTATTTATTTATCTATCATATTTTTCATACAAATGATGTAGCGCAAAATGCTTTGCAAGAAAAGTTTATAAAAATTTAAAATATAAAAAAATAAGACTAGATAATACTAAATAACAAAGAATGAAGTAAGGTTTAATGGCCTAGAGGACAGAAAAACCACAAAAGAAAAATCCCAGATTGGCACTGGAGAAAAAAGAAACAAAATCTCCAGGGGTTCCAAGGCTGCAAGACTGGTCAGCCCCCACTGGGCATTCTACCTAATATAAATGAATTAAATCAGTCCTCATGGTTTTCAGGCTTCAAGTGATAATGGTCATGTGGACATTTAGGTACTACCTACAATCCATTAATGTATGGGCTGCATGGTGCTCTGCTCAGGTGGTGGTTCCGCAGAAGCAGTTCTCTTTTAAAGTGGGCCTGGGAACTGCTTTAGCTGCCTGTTTTAGTCCTCAGAAGCATTTTCAGGTCATACACAAACCAGGGCAGTCCTCCCATGGCAGCGCCCTCTGGCGGTTCCCAAACACCCCAACAGGGCTGCACCTCTGCACTCCGCCTCCATGTTGTGTGGGGGAATGAGCTGCTCCAGGTGGTCTTGTGTGCCTTCGCCTTCCATTATGGCCTCTGGCTGTGCATGAATCCTTCCTTTATCCCAGCCAGGATGCCTGTTCTTCTTTCATAGTACCTTCGCTTTTGTAAGTGTTTTGTCCTTTTTTCAGTGTTTATCAATAATGAAGGTGCAGTCCCCTTACCTGTTTCAGCAGTATGTTGGTACTTTTGTTAGGTTGTGATTACAAATCTTTATTCTAAGTGAATTCAGTCAAATACAGTTCATTGATGAGTAAATTTATCCCACACCTGGCTGGCATGATCAGTACATTTGCTCTTCCTCACCAATGCCATTTAAATGTACAATTTCCATATTATACGTATTCAAGTAGGAAGTAGTTTTACTGGATCTGGTCACTGGGCATTGTGTACTTCAAACCCAAAGTTTCTTCCGTTTAACATACAGTATAAATGATCTTGAAGCAGAATTAACAAGCACACTATTTATATCATAGTTAGATGAGAAAGTTTGTTCAGCATATTATTCACAATAGGTGATCAGTTGCCGTAGAAGTCTCACCAATCATGTGTTAAAGTTGTTTGAATTTTAGAAGCAATCCTAAGCAGACTGACACTGATGTGAGTAAAGACATTTAAAAAACATATTGTTGGTCTTGACTTCTTCCTGTAATCTTTGTACCATCTTCTTATTGTTGGACGTCACATATGGATTTCCAGGTGAGGACTCTCCACCTCTTCCACTAAACAGACTAAAGAGATCGTTCCTCCCCCACACTATGCGACTCTTCAATTCCACCCGGGGGAGTAAATGCAAACATTAAATTTTATTTTCATTTTTATTACTATTTAATTTAATATTGTTTCTGTGTATCAGTATACTGCTGATGAATTATGTGAATATCCCCTTAGGATTAATAAAGTATCTATCTATCTATCTATCTATCTATCTATCTATCTATCTATCTATCTATCTATCTATCTATCTATCTAATAATCTAATAGCACATTTCATATCTATCTATCTATCTATCTATCTATCTATCTATCTATCTATCTATCTATCTATCTATCTATCTAAACCTGTCCAGTCTCATTATACATTCTCCATACATTGATATGTCCTATAATGATAATAATAATTATAATAATCCCTTACATCTATATAGGGCTTTTCAAGGTACTCAAAGCACTTTACATAATAAGTAGAATACCCTCCAGAATACCCCGGTCTGTTGTCTTTCTGTAAGTTTGACCATTTGCTGAAACACATGTAGCTGTGCTACTTATCTCAAATAATTTGAAAAGTAACAGAGGGTTCCATTGGCAATCTCCTTTTTCTAAGTGAATGCAAGAATGTGCAAGTATGAAACTGTGCTCACAAGCCAAACTATGTGGTCAGCCATCACACATTTGTGGACTGAATAGGTTGACGTGGCTGTTTATCCACCCATGGTGTAACACTGACTGCCACCTACCCTTAGCAGTATATACTGGGAGTACTTTCATGGAGCACCAAGTGTCTTTTTGTCCTTCTGAGGGACCCAATTGCACTGTAACTTCATCTTTATCCCGTGTGTAACAGGCAAAGGCAATAGGCATTAGCCAATACTCCTTTGACACACTGAACTGGTCAACTCAGTGGCCTGGTTGTTTGCCCATAAAGAGTATCTTCCAGTTTAGATAGTGCACTGCTGAGGCAACACACTGTGCCAGACTGCCCAATTCGGAGTCCGTCCATTGGTCCTGTTCCAGTGTTACAGCTGTCAAATGCAGCAGGGGCCCCCATGTTTTTCCTTATGTTGCGTTGACAATTACAGTAGGCCATGTGGACTGTGCTTCAGCCAACTGCATTTGCTTATTTGAAAGGTCTGACAGTTTGCTATATGTTTGTTCTGTGTCAGTAGTATTAGTAACTTCTAAACCTATGCATCCTAATCCTAACAAAGAATTTATACCATCAAAGAGGCCCCTCTTTTGTCATCTTATTTTGATATTAATTTCTGAGAGGGACCACAATTCTGACCAATTAGATGGACATTCAGGTTTATTCTGAAAAGATACACTATAAGCATGAACATTTCTATGGACTTTGGACTGTAGTCCAAATCTCAGGCATTCTAACTGATTTATATACTCTTTATCTTGTCAGCAGTGTATCATTAAATGTTTCCTTTGTAGGACTGGCATTCGGAAGTGAACACAACATTATCTATTTAATTCCTCTTTTTTTCACAGCTGTGTTTATGTGCTGGGCGGAGTGGTGGCTCTGAGGCTAGGGGTCTGCACTGGCAATTGGAAGGTTGCCGGTTCAAATCTCATAAATGCCAAAAGGGACTCTGCTCTGTTGGGCCCTTGAGCAAGGCCCTTAACCTGCAATTGCTCTGTCCTGGGTATGACGTTAATCTGAATCTAGCCCTGTATGTAGGCCCTCCAACCTGCAGGGAAAAACTTGGGGGTTGGTGGCAGAATTGGCACTCCATCCACCATAAAAAACCCTCACACTGTGTGGGATCTTGAGGTGGTTTGTCATGTGGTGGGTGTGGCAATGTGCTGAATCAGTGCCTGCTCCTAACCTCTCTCTCTCTCTCTCTTTATATGCCACCATTGATAAGCATTCTGGCGGGGGTTTCACATACTGTAAGATGTGGAGTCATGAGGCTTGTTAATGTCCTATGCATGGCAACTCATACACTTGAGCATGCATGGTCATTATTTGTCTAAAACCCTGCTCTTTCTTCAGGGTCTCTGTTACTTGGCAAAGGGTATCTTTTACTTGCTTAGTTGACATTGCTTCAGCAATCTCTATCTAAATGGTTTGCATACTACTCATTGAGCAGTTAGTCCACAATGAGAGACTTGCATGTTGGAAATGTATTCATGTCCAGTTATCTAGTGTTTCTAAAGTGGTGAAAGGGAATGCTAAGGATGTACTGAGTGATTTGGAAATTATAGAGGGAGAAGTACTGCTTAGATTAAATAAGCTGAAATCAAACAAATCACCAGGACCAGATAATATTTAACCTCGAGTTCTTGAGGAGGTCAGAGAGTAGGCTACAGACATAAAACCCTTGACACATATTTTTAGGCAGTCATTGCATACTGGGGAAATTCTGAATTATTGGAAAATGGCAAATAATACACAAGAAAATTAATGGAAGTAATTTTTAAGGGAAAGATTGAGCAACACATAGCAAGAACAGGAGTTTTATTGAGCAGTCAGCATGGTTGAAAAAAAGAGCTTTACTAAAATGCTAGAATTCTATGACTAAGCAACAAAAGGATATGATAAAAGTAGAGCATATGATATTATTTATCTTGACTTTCAGAAAGCATTGGATAAGGTGTCACATGAGAGGTTAGGCATCAAACTAAAAGAAGTGGGAGTTCAGGGTGTTTTGTGTAGATGGGTACAAAATTGGCTCCGACACAGAAAGCAGAGGGTTGTGGTGCGAAGAACCTTATCAGAACTGACTGATGTTACGAGTGGTGTCTTTCTGGGGTCAGTGCTAAGACCGATGCTTTTTAATATATGTAAATCATTTGAATTTGATTACAAGTAATAAGCTTGTTAAATCTGCAGATGATACCAAGCTATGCAGATTGGCAGATAATCTGGACTCCGTTGAATCATTACAAAGGGATTTAGACAGCATGCAGTCTTAAGTGGCAGATGACATTTAATGTAAGTAAAGTTGGAATTTTTTTTTTGTTTTTTCTGTCCACCCTGGCCATCGGACCTTACTTATTATATGTTAATTAATGTTGACTTATGTTTATTTTTTATTGTGTCTTCTATTTTTCTATTCATTTTGTAAAGCACTTTGAGCTACATTTTTTGTATGAATATGTGCTATATAAATAAATGTTGATTGATTGATTGATTGATTGATTGATTGATAGATAAATGTAAAGTATTACACGTAGGAAGTAACAATGTTAGGTGTGAATACAAAATGGGTGGTCTGAAAATCGAAAGTACACCATATGAGAAGGATTTAGGAGTCTTAATGGACCCACCACTATTAACTTCCAGACAGTGTTCAGAAGCCATTAAGAAGGCTAACAGAATATCAGCTTATGTGGCACGATGTGTGGAGTACAAGTACAAGGAGGTTTTGTTCAAGCTTTAAAATGCCCTGGTGAGGCCTCATCTGGACTGCTGTGTGCAAGTTTGGTCTTCAGGCTAGCAGCACTTGAAAAAGTCAAGAGATAAGTGACTAGGCTGATGCCAGGGCAATAGGGGATAAATTATGAGGACAGATTTAAAGAGCTTAGCCTTTTGTATTTAAGCAAAAGAAAACTAAGAAGGGACATGACTGAAGAATTTAAAATTATGAGAGGAATGCGTCCTGTGGATCGAGACGGCGACTTTAACACAAGTTCATCGAGAACACAGGGATGGA
Source organism: Polypterus senegalus (assembly GCF_016835505.1). Classification (NCBI taxonomy): domain Eukaryota; kingdom Metazoa; phylum Chordata; class Cladistia; order Polypteriformes; family Polypteridae; genus Polypterus; species Polypterus senegalus. The sequence goes on from NC_053156.1 coordinate 29,154,753, forward strand.
GGTGGAAACATGTTAAGTATAAATTTTGCACAAACATTAGGAAGTTTTTCTTCCTACACAGAATCATAGATACATGGAATAAATTACCAAGTAATGTGGTAGAGAGTAGGACTTTGGAGACTTTTAAAACTTTCTTTAATGACGGTTTATGCAGCATAAAAGACGAGGAAGCCATGATAGGAGCATCACCGAAGTTTGAGTCCTATGTATAGAGTCTGCCATTTCCGTCACTGCGTTGGAAAGATTTTCCGGATTGAATGACATTATCTCCCATCCATCCGTCAGTTTCAAAGGTGTGCCAGGCAGTGTTCCAAGGCTTTATACTCTTTCTCCATGTGCAGGCCCACACCTAGGTGAATAATACAATTCTAAACAAGGCAAAGAGAGGATACAATTTCATACTGAGTTTGACACACAGAAACTGCACATTGCCCATTTTGCAGTTGTCCTTAACTTGTCTTGTCTTAAAATGCTTTGCCTAGCAAATCTGACTCAGCTGTGCATGTGAGTAGAAATAAAAGAAAAGCAGATTTCAAATATTTGCATGGAGCACAGTGACATATTAAACTTATATTCTGATTATAGGTGGCGTCCTTTATACTGCACGTGCTACGAGTGTGCTTCAATTACCTTCTGCCGAGTGTGGCGGTAGTGCTGCATGTGCACCCGGAAGTACTCCAGGTGACTCTGAATCTTCTTCAGAGGGGACTGGGCAGTCTATTAGTCTAGAATCCCTACAGATTTTATTTTTTTCTCCAGCCATCTGGAGTTTTTTTTTTGTTTTTTCAGTCCACCCTGGCCATTGGACCTTACTCTTATTCTATGTTAATTAATGTTGACTTACTTTATTTTCTTACTGTGTCTTTTATTTTTCTATTCTTCATTATGTAAAGCTACTGTTTGTATGAAAATGTGCTATATAAATAAATGTTGTTGTTGTTGTTGTTCTGGCAGCTTTTCCAGATTGCATTGAATTTTGATTCCGTGTTTGGACTCACATTGTGACAATGCAACGTATTACTGCCTGTGAGTGAGTATCGTTTCTTTCTCTCTAATAAATAAAACAACTTTCTTGAATGTTTGTCCATGCTCTTTCTTCTTCGCTTGTCATTGACATGTCATATAACATATAAAGTTATTGTCCTGATGAAATTTAAAAGAGCTGAGAGTGCAGAAAGTGTGTCTGACAAAAGTATTCACATGACTGAGAGGTTAGATGACCATGGTCTTGTTTGAAAATAGTTGTAAGTTGGGTGTGACCTGAAAGAATCTTATGTTAAAAGTCTCCATCTCACGGGATTTCATACTGCACAAACATTTTTGGAATCATTTAATTCTCGCTGGCAACACAAATTAGACGATCTACAAGTCTCTGACTAAAAGTTTAAATCCAAACAATATATTCAATCTCTTTTCGCTGTTCCATTTCACCAAGTAATAATTCCTGTTTGTTTACACTAATACAATCTTTTCTATCCTTTTTTTGAGACTTTGTAATTTTCGTACTTCCATTATCTCTAACCTGCTGTGCAATATGTACCGTGCCAACATTTTTTGAATGCTTTACGACGTTTTACTTTCTCATCTTCTCTTTTTCCTTTATTTCTGGCCCTGGGCATAGTTAAATCTCTTTCTCGCAGAACATATTATGCAGCTCGCATTGTGAAGGGGGAAGCTGAACGTACGTGGTCAGATCAGCTGTTGTCTGGCTGCTGCTGGCAAGCTGCGTGTTCTGCTTGTCACGCTGCACATTGGTGATTTAAAAGCCTGTACAGCAGCTGTCGTTTTGCCACTTCGCGTCTCTGCTACTCGTGTTGTGTGAAGGGGGGTGGGGTGGAGCTGAACGCATGCTAAGGAGATGCGGTCAGATCATCTGCTGGCTTGCTGCTGCTGGCGAGCTGCATGTTCTGCTTGTCATGCTGCTCGTTGATCATTTAAAAGTCTGTACGGCAGCTGTCAAAGTGTCTTCTGAGAAGATTACATCTCGTCTCCCTCGTCTCCCTCCCAAGATTTTTTTTTATAATAGATATTGTGTTTTTCTTATTTTTCTAATAGACAAGTAAAGTAATTAAACACATACTGTATGAGATACAGACAATGACAATAAAGAGCCTGCCTAATACTTGGATGGGTGACCAAGCATAAAAAACTTGGGTTGCTGCCGGAAAAGGTTGTGATGAGGCCAGCAGGGTGCACTTACCATATGTAAACTGCATATAAACTAACACAAATTGGGTTATTTGTTCATGGCGTTCTTATTTTTCATCCTGCTTGTTTCCTAACCTAATCCAAAATTTTGACTTCCAAATATTAATTAATTTTTGATATTAGTTTGTATCCTGTTAATAATGTCATCTTTGCTTGTAGTTCTATTGTATTACTTTGACTATTTGTAAAGAGCTTTGAGCATGCTAAAGGTGTTATATATAAATAAAATGCGTGTTATATATAAACAAAATGTGTTATTAAGTGAAAGATCTGACCTGTTGCTATAACATAGGTTCAGTATTTACTGCTAATGGTATGATTTTCAAAAAGCTCTATGAACAGGGCCTTTCATAATGTTTGGGACAAAGGCACTTTTTTTCCTTGATTTACTCCTCTGATTCACAGTTTAAAATTACAAATCAAACAACTCAGAAACTGTGATTAAAGTACACATTGCAGACTTTCATTTAAGAGGATTTGCAAACATTTTAGTCACAGCACCACTGTGGGGAGTTCACCTTTTTTTTTCTCTCATCTTCCCTTTTTTTACCATCAAGCATGGCTTTATTCAATTCAAAGATACATTCTCTCATTTCAGCATTACAGAATGATCTTTTTTATGCTTGATCAAGAAACCTATATCTCTTAATGGTCCATTGTGCATTTTTCCTGTGTAATTATTTTTTATAATAATTCTGCTTGTAGCTTGATAGGATGACTTCATTTGGTTTAATTTTGTGGCTGCTCAGGAGACAGTTCTCCAGGAATTATGTGTGTTTGGTTCCATAGTGGTGTTACACACTGCAACTCTTTAGAATAGCCACTGCTTCATAGTAAATTAAGCATATCGGCTTTGTGTTTTTTGTTTAGAGGAGTGAATGCCTAATTTTCACTCCATTCATTCTTAAATGCACAGTTTTCACCATTAACTCTTCTTTTCATTGCAATGGCAGTTTTTGAATACACCATTTTACTTGTTCCACAAGTTTCAGCCACTGTGAACTAGTTGAGGCTGTACTCACTGCAGCCTGAAGAACTGGACGGAGGTGGAAGTTTAGGACGGACATTATTAGCTCAATGACGGAGTCCGGGGAGCTCATCGGGTTCACTCAGAGAATTGCAGCTTCTTTGTTTGAACCTTCAGTATGAGAGGTGTGGTATTATATAATAATAATTTTTGTGTTTAGAGCATTGGGACAGTTTAAAACTGTGGACGCTAGAGGCGGTGTTGCCCCGTTAAACCTACCTGACACACGTCCAGGACACACGTTTAAAAGCACCAAGAAGAATTCTTTAATTATTTTCTTCAAATAAAGTGCACAAAGCACCGTACACTCCACAATTCTCCAGTAATAATAATAATAATAACAACAATAATCAATACAATGATCAATCCTCCACTCCCAGCAGCTTAGTCACCCAACCTCCCAACTTCGACTCTCCTCGCTGGGTCTTCAGCAGTCCTTTAAATAGTCCATGGCCCGGAAGTGTTTCTCCAAAGTTCAACACCACATCATCCTTTGAGTAGCCCGGAAGTACTACGGGCTTCCGTCCTCATGACTCCAAAGTACTTCCGGGTTGTCATAATAGTAGGAATTCCCAGGTTCTTTGTGAACTCCCCCTGGCGGCACCCAACAGGGGTGAGGAAATGGACTCCACATCCCAGGATGCTTTGAGGGAATCCGGGGAACCATTGCCATCCAGGGGAGCTACCACCTAGAGTCCCAAGGAATGCAGTGCCCTGAAAAGGCTGCCTTCCTAAATTCTTTTCTCTCAGGGATGCCCCGGCCGGACTGAACCACCGGCTGTCCATCACAAAGCTTACAACGTGTTCTCATTGGTGGGCTATTTAATACATAAAGCACCATAGCATGCTTTTGTGTTATTGGCAGTGTTGCCTGGTACACAGTTTTGCTGCTTAACTGGGCTATTTTTGATTGGATTATGTCAGGGAAAATACTCTGTTATAAAGAATAGTTGGTTTCTGTTTGGAAAAATACTCTGTAAATAAAGAATTACATATACATATTACATATAAATAAAATATCAGATGATCTTGTCTCCTTTGTGATATGTTGGGTACAATTGATTCAAGATGACCTAATTAAACAAGCAGTTGTATTCAGAAGAACTACATAAATTCATACAGTAAGTTCATCTCTTACATTTATGCAAGAACTTTCATAGTGTGCGTTTTTATGGGCATGTTTTGAAAAAAAAAAAAGCAAAGCAATGCAGCATTTTTAGGCAATTTTTTAAAGTAAAACTAACATTGCTACAGTTGCTGCAAGCTCATTTTGCATAGTGTTACACGTTTAAAGGTGGAAGCTTGCAAGAACAAAATGCATACCAACATGAAAGCTCCAGTGAGTGTCTGAACTTGGTGTTGGGGATTTGGGTCCTTTACCTCCTCAGCCAGGTCAGGGTATTTGCAGGTTAAATGTCAGCAGCAGTGAACATGACAGGAAACTAAAGGCTTTTAAAATGATCAAACATCTCAGAGACATAATTAACAGACAAAGAAGGGAAATAATAAAAAAACGATTTGTTAGTTATAGTATAGTTAGTTATAGGTTAGAGCCGACTATACTTTCTTAGAAGGTTGGCGTCCTTCAACATCTGCAATAAGATGCTGCAGATGTTCTACCAGACGGTTGTGGCGAGTGCCCTCTTCTACGCGGTGGTGTGCTGGGGTGGCAGCATAAAGATGAAAGATGCCTCACGCCTGGACAAACTTGTTAAGAAGGCAGGCTCTATTGTAGGAGTAAAGTTGGACAGTTTAACATCTGTGGCAGAGCGACGGGCGCTGAGCAAACTCATATCAATCATGAAGAATCCACTGCATCCACTGAACAGTGTCATCTCCAGGCAGAGGAGTAGCTTCAGCGACAGACGTTTGTCACCATCCTGCTCCACTGACAGGCTGAGGAGATCGTTCCTCCCCCACACTATGCGACTCTTCAATTCCACCCGGGGGAGTAAATGCTAACATCATTTTTTTTTTTTTATTACTATTTAATTTAATATTGTTTCTTTGTTCAGTATACTGCTGCTGGATTATGTGAATTTCCTCTTGGGATTAATAAAGTATCTATCTATCTATCTATCTATCTATCCATTGTATGGTGACTTTTCTATCTATCTATCTATTATATAGTGCCTTCATATCTATCTATCTATCTATCTATCTATCTGTCTATCTATTATATAGTGCCTTTCATGTCTATCTATCTATTATATAGTGTCTTTCATATCTATCTATCTATTATATAGTGCCTTTCATATCTATCTATCTATCTATTATGGTGTACCTTTCATATCTATCTATCTATTATGGTGTGCCTTTCATATCTATCTATCTATCTATCTAGTATTGTGGCTTAGGGTATTTACAGGTTAAATGTCAGCAGCAGTGAACATGACAGGAACTAATAGGAACTAAAGGCTTTTAAAATGATCAAACATCTCAAAGACATGATTAACAAAGAAGGGAAACAATAAAAAATGATTTGTTAGTTAGTGCCAGTACTAGTTAAAATATTTAAAATCTTAAGGACTTTCAGTGCATAGTCAGTTTTCATAAGTAGATAAATTTTGTATGAAATTTAGAACTGCAGTATAGCTAAATAATTGTCAGTACTTTGTTTTTACATGTATAGGGTAATTATTGTCTTTTATACTATACAATTCTTGTTTCTGCTAAACACATGAAACACATCGCCACTCTTTAAATGGAAACATATTGCAAAGCTGCAGGACCTGTGTACTCTAGAGACCATAAATATTATGCTGTAGGGTCAAAATGGTAGTGAAACCTGGGCTAACTGATGAAATGATGCGACACTAAAGGTGTTGTCCCGTTTAATTCTTTCAACAGGAAATAAAATGGTGCTGCAAAACAGAAAATACAGGCAGATGCCTTTTCTCTAGTAATGCTGCTGATTACCTTAGCAGGTCTTTGCTTTTCGTGGAGCTCCGTATTCTAGTTTGGGTCGACTCAAAGTAAGATGCCTCTCAATGGGGATACCATGTTTTATTGGAAATGGCTTGAAAAAGGCCAGAATTTGTTGCCATCATTGGGTATTTTTTTTGAACTGTGAAGGCAGAAACAGGTGACAAGGTTAGTGACAGCACCCCCTCTCACTTCTGTGTGGTACTACATACCTAAATTGAGCCTGGAAGGTGACCCATTGATGCACATTTATGACAACTGATTCAAACGGCATGACACTACTATCCATTTTAATTGGCTTCACTCCGTCATGCCCGCTGTGCTGAAACACATTAACCAACCAGTATAAAACTTAGTACTAAATATACTGTGTATGCAATCCTATATAATATGTATTTGCCAGTATTATATATTTTTATACACCGTTTGTTATGTTAAAATATTTGTTTGTATGACTAACTCTTCAGCAGTCTTATAACTTGTGAGCAGAAACTGCCCTTGAATCCAGTCATGCAGGGACAGAGTCCTGTGGAGAGGAGTGAGAAGAGCAGCTGAGCAGGATGGCCAAGATCTTTAATTATCCTGTTCACCTCAGCACAGCAGTGAGCATTGTATATGTCGCCACCCATTTCAGGGGTTTGCAGTCTTGAGCCGAGCAGGTGGCATACCAGGAATGGACTGAGAATGGACTCCACTGTGCACCTGTAGAAGTTTGTGAGAACAGATTAAGAAATATGAGCTGCTCTCAGATATCTAAGGAGACAGAGACACTGGGGATCCTTTGTGACCAAAATGTGTTGTTCCCATTTCAGTTCATTAGTGATGGTCTCTTCAAGAAATTTAAAGCTGCTTCCTCTTTCAACAGCATCCCCTCTGATGTACTGTAGACAGAAAGGTGTTCTGCCTTCTGAAGTAAATAACCACCTCCTTGGTGTTTCTTGCATTAAGGTTGAGATTGTTGTCATGGCATCATTGAGTCAGCAGGTAGACCTCTTCTCTGTAAGCCACCTCATCATTGTTGGTGATCAGGCCTATGATGGTGGTGTCATCAGCAAGTATAACGATGGAGTTGGCGTTTGTGTCTGGCCACACAGCCAGAGGTGAACAAGCAGTACAGAAGAGGGTTTGGCACACTCCCTTTTGGAGTGCTTTTGCCGAGTGTCAGCGTGAGGGATGTGATGTTGCCAATCAATGCATGCTGAAGTCTGTTGTTTAAGACGTTAATAAGAATTGCAGAGCAAGGCACTATTTCCTAAATTGATGAGTTTATTTAATCTTTATTGTTGCCCAATTCAGAGGATCAGAGCCAACCCCTACAGCACTGACTGCAAGGCAGAATCCATCTCTGGATAGGATGCCAGTACACCATACACACACTCACTCTGTTTACAGATGATTTCAAACACCTTCTCTTTCTATTTTATTTATAAATATGGGGCAACGCTTTTTTTATTTTAAGAACTTATGGGGAATGTGTGATAGATTTATATCTACCATTCATTTTCTAAATACACTTCATACAATAAATACCATATTTCAGGAGCAGTTGCTATATTGTAGGAGTTAATGTAGTTAATGTTGCTATTTCCTTACTTACACGTACTTTGTGACGTGTAAAAAAGGAAGCAGGAGAGAACTAGTCAAGGAGGGGAATTTTGTTTCATACGGCCTGCTGCACCGATGAGACACACAATCTATAATAAAACACACATCTTAACAGCAGAGGAAGAAGCAACCCCAAGAAATGAGTAAGTAAACCGGTGCGTCAACTTACATCTTGGACTGTAAATTACACAGAATTGATGGTAAATGCAGCTCAGTCTTGTGATACTAGTGTTGTCGCCTAGCCTCTTGACTCCAATTTAGGGTCACTGGGGATTTGCTAGACCTTATGGGTTGCTACATTATTGCTTACAAGGCAGCAACAAAACTTGCTCAGAGTGACACTCTGCTGTTATGTACATCCAATCACCAGGACAGTTAATATTCATCATCCAACCTAATATGCCCATCTTTAGAATTAGACAACAGCAGAGGACATTAGAGTTCTTCACTGTAAACAACTAATAACTGAGATTGGACTTGAATGCTTTATCGTGAAGCTGTGAGGCAGCAGCTTTAATTACTGTGCCACAGTGACCTCTGTTATTGTTAATATTAATATTGTTATGATGGTGGAAATTTTGGGCAACTCAGTAGAGAGGTCTTAAAGACTCTAGGGTCAGAATATGTACCGATTGTTGTTTATGTGGCGTCTGTACAATTCCAAAGTATCTTTATGGATCTTCCTTCACCTGCTCCAGTTTCTTCCTACATTTGTTTTAGGCAAATTAAGAATTGTAAATTTCCCTTGATGTGTGTAAGCATGAGTCCTGCAATGGGCTGGTACCTGTGTATGAATTAGTCTGTGGTAGTAGGGGGTTCCATTAGAGATGCAGTGTTGGCTAAAAACAACAATGTATTTGAAGCTATGTAATATACTGTATAACAAATTAACTGTAGAGAATGTCATCACTTAAAATAAGCATATCTTAACCCTTAAATTTGGCTCTGAATGCTGATCCAATGCTGTGCCTTACATGTCTCTTTTGTCCTGATTGTGACACCCCCTTTTCGGTGTCCTGTACATTAATTTTTCACTCCAAATCCTATTTTATATTCATTGATTATCTTAACATGCAGTACAGAGGATCCTAACATTTTGAACAAGTGACATGTAAGATGGTTTTCTGGGTTGTGAATAAACAAAGTACCCTAAATGAAGTGAAAAATCAATAGTGGGTCAAAACTGTCAAGAAGAACAAAGAAAGCACTTTTCGAAATGTGTAGCAGTTGTATGAATGAAGAAACATTGTGACATTAGGAAAGTCTTAAACTTTCATCATGAACGGTTTAAATTTAATGTGCTTTTTACTGAATTCAAAGACTGAACTAGAAGAAATTTGAGCCAAAAAATTATAAGAGTTATGTATATCAATCATATCATACATAGTGTAATGGATGGCACACAAGGAATGGCTAATCCCTTCCCTTATCTACCCAGAAGGCCCAGGTGGCAAATGGGCAGGAAGAGTGGCAGCATGTTACTTGCCTTAACTGGGATGGTGGCAGAAGGCACCATGGCAGAAGTGGGCACATTGGCATCCCAGTGTGATGGAAGGACAGGGGGAGATGAAAGTTTACATTTTAATCACAAAATGATTGCTTCATTTCAAGTCCATTATGGTGGCATAAAGAGCCAAAATTATGAAAATGGTGTCATTGTCCAAATACCTAACTCTGTTCTGTCTTCTTCCTGTTCATTTTCAGGTCTCTATCTTCCAAAGCTCTTCTCCATTTTTCCAACTTTCTCTCAACGTCCTTTTTTCTGGTGCTAAAAACACAATATCATCAGCATAAAGCCTGCACTAGGGGAACTGGTCTTCTATTCCATGACTTGACACATCCATAACCAGATTAAAGAGGTAAGGAGTTCAAGAAAATCCCTGGTGCAGAACTACTCTACTCTGGGACCTTGCCTGTTACCCCAACTCTGCTTTTAACCCGAGTCCTCACTCCCTCATTCATAACCTGGACAATCCTCACAGACTTCACAGCTGGTCCTCCTTTCTCTCTCGTGCACCTCCAGACCTCTTGATGTGGCATTCTAGGCCAAGCTTTCTCCCCCTATGGTGGTCTCTTCCCTAAGTCTTTTCTCTATAACTCTTTGCCAAATTGTATTGTGTGAGACATCAGCTTTATGCCTGTAAAGTTTCCACAATTCTGAAAATCACCCTTCTCCTTATAAATGGGTAAAGTCACACTTTTCCACCACTCATCTGGTGTTCTATCCTGTTCTACATTACATCCCACAACACATCTACTCCTACTTCTCCTAAACTCTTCTACACTTCAGCTGGTATTTCATATAGAAGTCTACTACATGAATGAAACAGAATCTTTCTTCTCTTAGCAAAGGTTGACCATTCATTAATATACCCATCCTTGATATGTGTTGCTTGATCTTTACTTTTATAATTTCTGAAAAATGTTCTATTCTTTTAGAATGTCTTCAGTGTGTAGTGTTATCTGGAAAATAAGCATTAAGACTAGAATTACCAGAGCCTACGAAAAAAATCATAGACCCGTCCCACGTTAAATCGCTCCACCTCTCCATCAGCGTCTTTTGTCCTGTAAATGTGTCGATAAGCAGCAAGCAGCCTGCTAACACATCCCCCACCGCCGCACAGTTTTCTCAGCTCAAGTCTGTTTACCTGCGTGTCAGTTGCTTGGAGTTGTATAGAGTGAGAAGTCAAGCAAAATCACACCTTTTATAAATACTATATCGTTATTTGGAACACATGCATTTTGTGTGTGTTCCGTGTCTACAACAATCAATGTACAGTAAACACATTGTTAAAACAGAAACGTTTTTCATGTTTTAGCAATAATTGACAAAATGTAGACATGAAGTGTATAATGTGTTAAGCCGGAATTCCAAATGTCAAATAAACACTTTCACAAAAGGTACAAATATAACAGAACAAATGCGCTTCTATTCAAGAATATAACTGCAGAAAAAGAACCTGCGTTAGGGTGCGACATTGACACACATTTGCTATGACTGCTGACTGTTGACTATTAATCAAAACTTCACGGGTTCAAACCCCTGACGAGTCAGTTTTGAGAAGTGAGTTGCTCTTATCCTAACTATTTTAGAATAAAATATACATTTGATTTCAGTATGTTACAGCCGGTATACATGTATGATACTTGTAAATGTTAGCTTTGTTTTTTTTCTTTTATTCAGTTTTATTCTCTCAGTAGCATTCATGATCCTGCCCTTTCCCACCCCCATCTGACACTGCAGTTTTCACATAAAGACACGCTATAGCTCTGCAGTCTACTTGTAACTTTACTCTGTAGGAAGTAAGTAAATAAACCAAGGTAAATAAGTAAATAACATTTGATCTGGCGCTTATATACAAAGTACAGCGACGGCAGCTTCCACCTGCAGTTATAGACTCTTCAGTACGTAAGCGACTCTCCATGCTAGTGTTTAGATCTGGACGATGTATGTGCTCCAAATAAAAATTTAACTGCATTCTAGTACCATTGCTTGCATACGAAAGTGTTAGCAGGCACATTTCGTGGCATTACATGTATTTCTTGAGCATACCCGTGTCGAACAAACACAGGAAGCTCTGCAGTCTACTTGTGACTTTACGCTGTAGGAAGTAAGTAAATAAATTAAAGCAAATAACATTTGATCTGGCTTTTATGTAAGTAACATAATGAAAAGTCAAGTAAAATGACACTGTAAGAGACAATCTTAGAAAGTTAAAAGTTTTTTAAACTCATATTAATGTTTGCTTAATTTGAATAGAATATAAATTTCTTTCATAGTCATAACTTATGGTATAGTCTTTTCCCCCTATAAGTTAGCAAGAGATAGAACCTTCTTACTGTAACTGAGAAACAGTGCGATAATAAGCTCAGTTGTTTAGAACAGGTCCCAGTAAAGAGGGACTTAAAAGACTCAATTTAAACTTAGAAATGGGATTGGTAATTTTGGAAAAACGCAGCTACAGACACCTTTAATTGGCTAACTAAAAAGATTATAATATGTAAGCTTTCAAGGCAACTCAGGCCCCTTCTTCAGGCAAAAATGTAAGTAACATATAAATGTTTGCACACAGAGTTATCCTTCAGCAGATAAAGAAACTCATGTTCATGGCTTTCAGTAGTTGTTAAAAAGGCAGAGGTTTGTTATGGTTTTTTGCCTTTGGCTTTGTTTCAAGACAAACTCTTATTGGGTCTCTACGTTTAAGTTTTTGCTTGGTTTAGTTTTGTCTTTAACGCTTCTAACCCTGGCATGTCAGACTTTGTTACTTGGGTGTTGCCAATCATTTTATTTTTTACAATAACCTCTGTATGTTATGTTTCAGTCTGGGTTTCCTCCATTGGGGTTCAGTTCCTTGCTTTATGTCCTTTTTGTTCAATCTTGTGTTATCTTTGCATTATTCCTTGTTTTTGATTTCTTCTCTAAGCCTTTATGTGCCTTGTGTCTTGTGGGGGATTCCCCAAGAGGCAATGCTACCTGGCCATCACCACCAGGGTCTGCCCTCAGCACTATAATGGCGAGGCCCTCCCACAGTTCCCAGTGGTTCACCTCATTGCTCCGCTTGTACTTGTTAAATCACTGAATTCTATACCTTCTATTGTGTTTTTTGACCATTCTCTGGATTACTGTATTAGGGCTTGGTTGCTTTTGGAATTGCCTTTTGCAGGCATTGCATTGCTTTTTTTACTGTTCATAGTCTGAGGACACATCATTATCATTGTATGATATCACCTCCATTATGCTATTTGCCAGACAAGTTCAAACTGGGTTCTGTGATGGGTGTTTAAGAATAGACAGCACCCATATTGGTATTTACTATAAGCGATATCAAGGAATCTGGGAGATAGCTGAGAGCTGAAAATCTGCTTCATCTCAAAATGAAGAGCTGTCATAACGCCATCCAATTTGTCTTCTTAATAACCGGAAAGTGAACGTCTTTATGGTTATAATTACAAAACAGTATGACATTGTAATTGCTGTAAAATGAGTTCATGGACAGTGTAATATTGTGGAATTGTGCCTTAATATAGCTGCTTTATAGCATCCTACATGTTCAGTCTCATCTGCACGTGGACAACTGCTTTACTGGCTTGGTATAAGCAGACCAATCAGTTAAACTACAACTGTGCCAATCACCCATGCAGGTGCCCACTCACTGTGCTGCTCTTCATTGGAGGCATCCCATCTCAGCCTCTAACCCAGGGGTTGGCAAAGTCAGTCCTGGAGGGCCACAGTGGCTGCAGGTTTTTGTTCCAACCCAGTTGCTTAATTAAAAAAAAAAATCCTTGTCAATTATTTAATTTCAGGGCTCGTTAATGCTTTAACTCTGCCATGTCAGGTCATTCTCATATCCTAGATTATTTTTCCTTTCTAAGGATATCATCCAAATCATTTGAAGTCTAAAACAGATGAGTAATTCTCAGTCATTCACTTTTTTCTCTTCATTTTCATTCCAAGTATTTAATTAAACCAAATAGTGCATGATAAACACACACAGGTGTACATGGAAACCAGCTAAATGGAGAAATGCTGAATTTCTTTTGTCATTTGCATCTGATTGCTAAAGCAAAGCAATTAAAAACCAAGACTACAGCTGTTCAAGACTAAAATAAGCAATAAGGGTTCAAAATCTTAACAAGCAAGACAACTAAGGTGAAGCAGAAGTGTTACTTGAGCAATAAGGGCTTCTTATGAAGCAAATGGGTTGGAACAAAAACCTGCAGCCATTGCAGACCTTCAGGAATGACTTTGCCCACCCTGTCGTAACCCCTGTGGGAATATGGCAATCACCTACAACAGGTTCTCTTATTACTGTACCTAGAATATATTATTACCAGTAATAAAGCACAGCACGATAATGTGCAGTGAATACACTTGACTTGAGCATTCCTAGTTTTCATCCTCTTTCTCTGTACATTTAGCATTCATTTGCTCAGAGGCTGATGTGCTTGCTGCTCTTCTTTTCTCCACACTAGCGACCCGCTTGTTCTCTTCTTCTTTCGGCATCTTTTCTCGTTAAAACTGATTAAGTCTGTATTTGTGTTGCAATTACTTAGTATCTTTTCTTTAATTTTTCACCTAAGGTGGCACTTAAGCGTTCAATCTTCCTCAAGAAAGATTTAAGATATGAAGAGGTAGGGGAAGTGACGGTGAAGGTGGTAGGGAATGAGAACGGCACCCATACACATGCGCCATACGGCCGCCCTGCTGCCCGCTGCTGAGAGTTGATTCTATAATAAAATAAAATTAAAATTAAAAGAGGAACAAACTTAGAGGTTAATCATCACCCCGAAAGCGGATAGTAGACGTCACATAGTATATGTGTAGCAAATTTTAGGTCAATGGGTCAAACCATTTGTGAGCTACAGGTGATTTAAAATCCTGGACAGACAAACGGACAGCCACGATAGGGTATTATACAAGAAGATGGAGACGCCCATGTTTCCTATTTTGATTTGCCTATGCTATAGTTACTGTTAACTATATTGTTCGAGTATTGTACGAGTGTTAGGTATCTTCTTTATAGAGCCCCACGTATATAGCCTTACCTGCACATGGACATCTGCCTCAAGCAAAAAGAATCACTGGCTCTGCACAAGCAGACCATGTGGTTAAGTTACATCTGAACCAATCACCAAAGTAGGTGCCCACTCACCAGGCTGCTTTGGGTTGAAGATGTCTCTTCTCAGCTGCTAAGCCCTGTAGGAATATGGCAGTCACTCACACAGGTTTTCTTAACTTGACCTAATCAAACAGTATAAAAGCAATATTACTATAAGGCACCACTAATAAAAATGCAGTAAAACTGATGGAAGCAAGAGTCGGAAATGTATTTGAACAGAAATTTTAAAGGTTAAGAAATATATTCTTATTAAAAACACTTATGCAGAAAATAAAGATGATGAAAATGAGCTTTTTAAAGTTTGGATATAGAATTGCTTCATCTTGTGGTGCAGGGACAACCTGCAACTCAACATCAGTAAGGCAAAAGAGCTGGTAAATGTGATGATGCGGGTTCTTCACCTTTCTCCCTCTTCATTTTTGGGAGTGAGACATTTGTGCTTATCTACACTCACCTAAAGGATTACTAGGAACACCATACTAATACGGTGTTTGACCCCCTTTCGCCTTCAGAACTGCCTTAATTCTACGTGGCATTGATTCAACAAGGTGCTGAAAGCATTCTTTAGAAATGTTGGCCCATATTGATAGGATAGCATCTTGCAGTTGATGGAGATTTGTGGGATGCACATCCAGGGCACGAAGCTCCCGTTCCACCACATCCCAAAGATGCTCTATTGAATTGAGATCTGGTGACTTTGGGGGCCATTTTAGTACAGTGAACTCATTGTCATGTTCAAGAAACGAGTTTGAAATGATTCAAGCTTTGTGACATGGTGCATTATCCTGCTGGAAGTAGCCATCAGAGGATGGGTACATGGTGGTCATGAAGGGATGGACATGGTCAGAAACAATGCTCAGGTAGCCCGTGGCATTTAAATGATGCCCAATTGGCACTAAAGGGCCTAAAGTGTGTCAAGAAAACATCCCCCACACCATTACACCACCACCAGCAGCCTGCACAGTGGTAACAAGGCATGATAGATCCATGTTCTCATTCTGTTTACGCCAAATTCTGACTCTACTATTTGAATGTATCAACAGAAATCGAGACTCATCAGACCAGGTAACATTTTTCCATTCTTCAACTGTCCAATTTTGGTGAGCTCGTGCAAATTGTAGCCTCTTTTTCCTATTTGTAGTGGAGATGAGTGGTATCCGGTGGGGTCTTCTGCTGTTGTAGCCCATCCGCCTCAAGGTTGTGCGTGTTGTGGCTTCACAAATGCTTTGCTGCATACCTTGGTTGTAACGAGTGGTTATTTCAGTCAAAGTTGCTCTTCTATCAGCTTGAATCAGTCGGCCCATTCTCCTCTGACCTCTACAAGGCATTTTCGCCCACAGGACTGCCGCATACTGGATGTTTTTCCCTTTTCACACCATTCTTTGTAAACCCTAGAAATGGTTGTGCGTGAAAATCCCAGTAACTGAGCAGATTGTGAAATACTCAGACCGGCCCGTCTGGCACCAACAACCATGCCACGCTCAAAATTGCTTAAATCACCTTTCTTTCCCATTCTGACATTCAGTTTGGAGTTCAGGAGATTGTCTTGACCAGGACCACACCCCTAAATGCATTGAAGCAACTGCCATGTGATTGGTTGATTAGATAATTGCATTAATGAGAAATTGAACAGGTGTTCCTAATAATCCTTTAGGTGAGTGTATGTGCAAATAAAGAATCATTCTGCATTTTCATCTACTCTCTGTGTAAATCTCTTTGAAAACAGAGAAATGTTTTTCCACCACAAAAGGGCAGAATGTTAAGTTAAAAGCCTTCCTGAAAAGATGTTGTTTAACTTGTTTTTGTCAGCTGATCTCATTCATTTTGGGAGGTCATTCCAAAGTCTGGACACTAGAGCTTGAAGGCCCTGTCACCCACAGAGTACAGTTTAGTGTGGAGCACAACAAGATTGCCAGAATCAGAGGATAGATAGATAGATAGAGAGAGAGAGAGAATTCAAAAACTGAATTCTGTCACTCATGAGTATTCAGACCCTTTGCAATGAGGCCCGTTTGTTTTTAGCTGCATCCTGTTTGCTTTTGTTCTTCTTGAGATGAGTCAGCTACATACACATTCAACTAACTTGTTTTACTCTGTGAACTTTGAGCATTAAGACAAGCTATATTTAACCTGTTACTTATGTAGCTCTCTTCCCAACAACACAGACAGAGACAGGTGTGTTCTTTGAAACGAATGTTTATTGCTTGGGCTTCACACCGTTGCGCCTCCACACCATGAGAACTACATGGTGAGCAATCAGTACAAAACATATTAGCGTATACACAGTAACTTGCATACACACATGATGAAATACAAAACATTTAGTGCAAACATGAAACAAAAGAAGTTTTACAAATACAATACCTCATTGGGTGCTTGGCATGAACTGATACAGGGCATTGCCGCACCCGCCACATGACAAACAAACTCAGGATCCATATTCGGACCCATATGCAGCCATGCAATGGGTGATACCTCCACACCACACTAGTTCAGATGGAATGGAACAGTTTTTTTATGGTGGCCACCAACCCCAGGCTTTTTCCCTGCAGGTTGGAGGGCATTCATGCAGGGCTGAATGTAGATTAACGCCACACTCAGGACAGAGCAATTGCAGGTTAAGGGTCTTTCTCAAGGGCCCAATAGAGCATAGTCCCTTTTGGCGTTTACAGGAATTCAAACCAGCAACCTTCCGATTACCAGTGCAGATCCCTAGCCTCAGAGCCACCACTTCACCTGCGTCATGAAAAGAGGTCCTTAAATTACTTTGATTGTCTGTTTTAGCTTCAGACATTTATACTTTGAAACCTTTAATGCAACATGGCAGAGGCTCGTGAGAGACATCTGCCCACCTGCGCTCCATGGGGCAGGTCTTTCTCATGTTTTCGTGAGACACATTACTTTACACACAGTACAAGTTATCTTAAAGTCACTTAACAATAACAAACAAATTTTAACACATAAATTTACTATACACATCAAACTTTAAATTAAAATATTTTCAACTTAAACTATATATATATATATATATATATATATATATATATATATATATGCAACAACTGTAAGCATCTGCAATAAAGGCCTGGCAAAGCATTAGTAGGGTGGAAACTCAGCACTTGGAGATGGCTATGGGTTCCAGACTTCAGGCAGTAATTCTCTGTAAAGGAATTTCAACCAAATATTGAAAATGTTCATTACAGTGGTACCTCGGTATACGTCCTTAATCCGTTCCAGGTCCTTAGACTTATACCAAACTAATTTTTCCCATGAGAAATAAAGGGAAAATGATTAATCCATTCCCATGAAAAAAAATCCTATTGCTATTGGCATATTATACATTGATGGGGTTGTATAAAATAATTTAAACACTGCTTAATACTAAAATACATAAATACAAAAGAAATTAGATGAAATAAATGAAAATTTAGCCTCACTTTACTTTTTAATAACGTCTTTGTTTTTCACAATCATAGATACCGTCGTTCTCGGCAAACGGTATGCAGCAGCCAAGTCCCGGATACGCATGCCACCTTCATACTTTTCAACAATCAATTCAAATTTACGTGAAAAAACACAAAATCACGTTGTGATGATGCGGGTTTGCTGTATGCTCCCATCTGCTGTCTGGGAGCCCTTGAACCTCACTGTGCCTCACTGCTAAGCTCATCGGTAACATCAAAGCAAGGGGATGGTGAAAAAGTGCAAAGTGCTTTAATAAAAACAATAAACAAAACAAGGTGTTCAAATTAAAGTGCTGTCTCCAAAGTTCCAATAAATAATCCATAAAATCAGAAGTGAAACGTGGAGGTTAAAAACAATAGAAAAAAGTCTTCTTAAAAACAACGAGGTTAAAATACAGCAGGAAGCATTCTTAAAAAAAAAAAAACAAGAAGAAGCCCGGTGCCTTTTTACCTGGTGGCCCCCCTGCTTCCCAACAGGGGAGTCGCCCTACTTGCAGCTGACCTTAACTCTGCCTACTTCAGCTACTTCATATGCGTGTGCACGCTCGCTCGCTCGCTTTCTCGCTCTCTCACTCTCTCTCCCGTCCATTCTTTCTTTTTCCTCCCCTTCTAGCCAACTCGCGCTTCTATTTATCAAGATAAGCAGCCCTAGGAACAGTCACGAATGCGGATGGTCTCTCACCTGTACACTTTGGTGAGAAACGCCCACATCGTGAATCGCACTGACAACCTTCAGCCACATAACCACCAGGCCCCCTCACCAAGCCGACAGCGCAGTGATTATTTATTTTAAAGCTCACCTTTGACAGTAACTGTGGACCTGCTAGAGTTATAGCGCGGGTTGTTCACTGAATGCTAGCAACTGACGCTCGTGGGCAGTCGTGGCTTTGACTGAGAGATGTAAACAAGGTTAGCACGTGAGTTGTGTTCCAAACAAAGGTCGTATACCAGGCAAATTTTTCTGTGTCCAAACAGGACGTATACCAAGCTGGACTTATTCCAAAGCAGACGTATAGCGAGGTACCACTGTATATGCATGGTTATGTTAGTTTATGCAAAAAACATCTCATACAATATTTCTGGTAAACCCCTTAAATTAAAGATGAAAGTTTACATTTTAATCACAAAATGATTGCTTCATTTTAAGTCCATTATGGTGGCATAAAGAGCCAAAATTATGAAAATGGTGTCATTGTCCACATACCTAACTCTGTTCTGTCTTCTTCCTGTTCATTTTCAGGTCTCCATCTTTTAAAGCTCTTCTCCATTTTTCCAACTTCCTCTCAACGTCCTCTTTTCTGGTGCTAAAAACGCACTATCATCAGCATAAAGCCTGCACTATGGGAACTGGTCTTCTATTCCATGACTTGACACATCCATAACCAGATTAAAGAGGGTAAGGAGTTCAAGAAAATCCCTGGTGCAGACCTACTCTACTCTGGGACCTTGCCTGTTACCCCAACTCTGCTTTTAACCCGAGTCCTTACTCCCTCATTCATAACCTGGACAATCCTCACAGACTTCTCTGATCTTCCTTTCTCTCTCGTGCACCTCCAGTCCTCTTGATGTGGCACTTTAGGCCAAGCTTTCTTTCCCTATAGTGGTCTCTTCCCTAAGCCTTTTCTCTATAACTCTTTGCCAAATTGTATTGTGTGAGACATCAGCTTTATGCCCCTAAAGTTTCCATCGTTCGAAAATCACCCTTCTCCTTATAAATGGGTATAATCACACTCTTCCACCACTCATCTGGTGTTCTATCCTGTTCAAAGATCTTCTACATTACATCCCACAACACATCTACTCCCACTTCTCCTAAACTCTTCTACACTTCAGCTGGTATTTCATATAGAAGTCTACTACATGAATGAAACAGAATTTTATCTGAGCAAAAGTTGACCATTCATTAATATACCCATCCTTGATATGTGTTGCTTGATCTTTACTTTTATAATTTCTGAAAAATGTTCTATTCTTCTAGAATATCTTCAGTGTGTAGTGTTACCTGGAAAATAAGCATTAACACTAGAATTACCTGAGCCTCCGAAAAAAATCTTATATCCATCCCACGTTAAATTGCTTTGCACCTCTCCATCAGCGTCTTTTGTCCTGTAAATGTGTCCATAAGCAGCAAGCAGCCTGCTAACACATCCCCCACCGCCGCACAGTTTTCTCAGCTCAAGTCTGTTTACCTGTGTGTCAATTGCTTGGAGTTGTATAGAGTGAGAAGTCAAGCAAAATCACACCTTTTATAAATGCTATATCGTTACTTGGAACACATGCATTTCGTGTGTGTTCCGTGTCTACAACAATCTATGTACAGTAAACACATCTTACAGTAAACACAAACGTTTTTCATGTTTTAGCAATAATTAACAAAATGTAGACATGAAGTATATAATGTGTTAAGCCGGAATTCCAAATGTCAAATAAACACTTTCACAAAAGGTACAAATATAACAGAACAAATGCGCTTCCGTTCAAGAATATAACTGCAGAAAAAGAACCTGCGTTAGGGTGCGACATTGACATGCATTTGCTACGACCGCTTTGGTGGCGCAACAGCATCAGCTGTTGACTGGTAATCAAAACTTCACGGGTTCAACCCCTGACGAGTCAGTTTTGAGAAGTGAGCTGCTCTTATTCTTACTATTTTAGAATAAAAATAACAACAACATTTACTTATATAGCACATTTTCATACAAAAAGTAGCTCAAAGTGCTTAACATAATGAAGAATAGAAAATAAAAGACACAGTAAGAAAATAAAATAAGTCAACATTAATTAACATAGAATAAGAGTAAGGTCCAATGGCCAGGGTGGACAGAAAAAACAAAAAAAAAAAAACTCCAGACCGCTGGAGAAAAAATAAAATCTGTAGGGATTCCAGACCATTAGACTGCCCAGTCCCCTCTGGGCATTCTACCTAACATAAATGAAACAGTCCTGTTTGGATTTAGGGTTCTCACGGAAGGACTAGATGATGATGGTCACGTAGACTTCTGCCTTTTAATCCATCCATCACTGTTGGAACATCATGATGCTTTGAGTAGGTGGTGGTGGCGCAGGCCGCCACCACAAAAACGGAAAAAGCGGAAGAGATTAGGGGTCAGTACGGATTTTAGAGCCACCATGAATAGTTATTATGATGAATTGAACATACAGAATATCAGTATTAAGTTAAAGTGAAGTTATAAAAAGGCCATGTTAAAGTAATATGTTTTCAGCAGTGTTTTAAAGTGCTCTACTGTATTAGCCTGGCGAATTCCTATTGGCAGGCTATTTCAGATTCTGCATAGCAGCAGAAGGCCGCCTCACCACTTCTTTAAAGTTTTGTTCTTGGAATTCTAAGGAGACACTCATTTGAAGATCTAAGGTTACGATTTGGAATATAAGGTGTCAGACATTCCCATATATAAGATGGGGCGAGATTATTTAAGGCTTAATAAACCATAAGCAGTATTTTAAAGTCAATTCTGAATGACACAGGTAACCAGTGTAGTGACATCAAAACTGAAGAGATGTGCTCGGATTTTCTTTTCCTAGTTAGGATTCTAGCAGCTGCATTCTGCACTCGTTGCAAATGATTTATGTATTTTTGGGTAGTCCTGAGAAGAGTGCATTACAGTAATCTAGTCAACTGAAAACAAACGTGTGAACTAATTTCTCAGCATCTTTCAATGATATAAGAGGTCTAACTTTAGCTATGTTTCTTAAGTGAAAAAATGCTGTCCTAGTGATCTGATTAATATATTAACATTTGATTTCATTATGTAACAGCCGGTGTAAATGTATAATACTTGTAAAGGTTAGCTTTGTTTTTTTTCTTTTATTCAGTTTTATTCTCTCAGTAGCATTCATGATCCTGCCCTTTCCCACCCCCATCTGACACTGCAGTTTTCACATAAAGACACGCTATAGCTCTGCAGTCTACTTGTAACTTTACGCTGTAGGAAGTTAGTAAATAAACCAAGGTAAATAAGTAAATAACATTTGATCTGGTGCTTATATACAAAGTATAGCGACGGCAGCTTCCACCTGCAGCTATAGACTCTTCAGTACGTAAGCGATTCTCCATGCTAGTGTTTAGATCTGGATGATGTATGTCTCCAAATAAAAATTTAACTGCATTCTCGTACCATTGCTTGCATACGAAAGTGTTAGCAGGCACTTTTCACGGCATTACATGTATTTCTTGAGCATACCCGTGTCAAACAAACACAGGAAGCTCTGCATTCTACTTGTGATTTTACGCTGTAGGAAGTAAGTAAATAAATTAAAGCAAATAACATTTGATCTGGCTTTTATGTAAGTAACATAATGAAAAGTCAAGCAAAATTACACTGTAAGAGCCAATCTTAGAAAGTTAAAGTTTAGAGTTAAACTCATATTAATATTTGCTTAATTTGAATAGAATAGAAATTTCTTTCATATTCATAACTTATGGTATAATCCTTTCCCCCTATAAGTTAGCAAGAGATAGAACCTTCTTACTGTAGCTGAGATACAGTATGATAATAAGCTCAGTTGTTGTTTAGAACAGGTTCCAGTAGAGGGACTTAAAAGACTCAATTTAAACTTAGAAATGGGATAAGCATACAGCTTTCTGACCATTTTGAAATGGTTCAGAAATGTTAAGTAAATGATAACGATTCGACATATAACAAGATTAAGCCTAGAACTGAACTTTTCTTAACATTATTTTTTCCTTTTTTTGCTATTTTAATTTTCTTTTTTGTGTGAACTGTTTTACTTTAAAACTTAACTAAACTTCTAAAAATGAAGATATTTTGTCTGTGGAATCATTTCTCTGCGCGTCAGGCTTTTTTTGAATCCCATTTTTTGAGTCGAAGCTGCAGAACTTTGGTAATTTTGGAAAAACGCAGCTACAGACACCTTTAAATGGCTAACTAAAAAGATTATAATATGTAAGCTTTCGAGGCAACTCAGGTCCCTTCTTTAGGCAAAAATGTAAGTAACATATAAATGTTAATGTTTTGGGCACATGCACCATCCAGATCTAAACACTAGCTGCAGAGCTATAGCACATCTTTATGTGAAAACAGCAGTGTCAGATGGTGGGGGTTTAGGGGTAGGATCGTGAATGCAACTGAGAGAATAAAACTGAATAAAAAATAAAAAAAAGCTAACCTTTACAAGTATCATACATTTTCAGTGGCTGTAACAGACTGAAATCAAATGTATGTTTTTATTCTAAAATAGTAAGAATAAGAGCAGCTCACTTCTCAAAACGGACTCATCCAGGGTCGAACCCGTGAAGTTTTGATTACCAGTCAACAGCTGATACCGTTGTGCCACCGAAGCGGTCATTGCAAATGCATGTCAATGTCGCACCCTAACGCGGGTGCTTTTTCTGCATTCATATTCTTGAATAGAAGCGCATTTGTTCTGTTATATTTGTACCTTTTGTGAAAGTGTTTATTTGATATTTGAAATTCAGGCTTAACACATTATACACTTCATGTTCACATTTTCTCAATTATTACCAAAACATGAAAAATGTTTCTGTTTTAAAGATGTGTTTACTGTGCATAGATCGTTGTAGACACAGAACACACATGAAATGCATGTGTTCCAAATAACGATATAGTATTTATAAAAGGTGTGATTTTGTTTGAATTCTCATTCTATACAACTCTAAGCAACTGATACGCAGGTAAACAGACTTGAATGGTGAGAAGCGATTTAAGGTGGGATGGATCTACAAGTTTTTTTGTAGTCTCTGGTAATTCTAGTGTTAAGGGTTTGTGTACCACATGTATTCACTAACATAATACTGTCAGGATGGCTCTGGTAGCCACAGCATTAACATTCTTAAACCAACTAATTCTATTTAAGGCTGTTTAGGGTTGAAGCCTGTCCTGGCAACATAAACAGTAATGTAGAATCGATCTCTGGATGGGGAGGCCAATCAGTTGACAGGATTTATTGGGCACCGAGATATCTTATTGTATATATCCTTCTATATAAAAGCGGTCGGGATTGTCCTTCCGTCCCGTGAGTGCTACACAGGTGCGGAGTTTCACACACGCCCCGTCCATTTTGCAATGCACGATGGGATTTGTAGTTTCGTTTGTCCAGGTAAAAGATGATTTTCTACTTCAGACTGTGCAATATCTTCTTCTTCTTTCTTACTATATAAAAGCGGCCGGGATTGTCCTTCCGTCCCGTGAGTGGAAAGCGCAGCAGTATTCCGCTTATCACAGACTTACTACTTGCAGCTTGCGGTACGAAGTGAAATGATGTGAGCAGTTCTGGTGCTCCCATCGTTCCCTTGCTTTTGTGCGCGATGCGCTGGATAAATAGGCAAAATTATGTCTCTGGAAATAATTAATGTTGATGGAGTACAAATGCCTCACCGCGTAGTAAATATCAGGGGGGTTCAAAAGGGCGACCTCAATATAAAAAAAGAAGTTAAAATTTCATCACAAAAATAACAGAAACTATGACTATTAAAGTAATACAGCTCAAATGCAATATGACCAAATTAATAAGTTTGTATAAAATATCAAATTGATCTACATATTGAATTGCCTTAAGAAGTGGTCAACTTAAAAGTCGGTCGCCTTAAAAGGCGGGTCAGCCTAGTTTCTATAATTAATGGAGGGATACCCAGATGCGTATTTGCCAGCATAGTGTGTTACCTCCCAGTGTGCAGAAGTGCTCTTTACCTGTCATCTTGATAAACTAAATGGTCTCCAGCTGTTTGTCAAATTTCTTTTGTTCAGTGTAGAGAAAAGTCAAGCAAAATGACACCTTTTATAGGCTAAAATTCCATGTAGTAGCGGTACATTTCAGTGTCTTGTATGTCTGTAGTACTAGGATGTTGTACTGTGTTAGCCATTATGAATGTAGAGAAAAGTCAAGCAAAATGACACCTTTTATTGGCCAATGAAAGGTGTCATTTTGCTTGACTTTTCTCTACATTCATAATGGCTAACACGGTACAACATCCTAGTATTACATTTGTTCAGTGTGCAATCTTAAGGAAATCCTCAATGGTTATTTTTCTAAATAGATACACATTAACTTTCCACCTGTAAAATAGTTGCAAGGGGTGAAAGTACAATTCAGGAAGAGGCAGGTTTTGGCATGTGGCTGACAGAAGTCAACAGTTTTTTTTTTTTTCTTGTCAGTTACTTGCTGTTGTCAGATAAGCAGTGTTCAGGAAGGAGTCAAACGGCCGCAGACATGAAGTGCCGGAGAAAGTGGATGTTTCTCCAAGTCACGCTTATGTCAGTCTTCGTACTCTGCTTAACCACTGTGTTCTTGAAGATGAAACATTTTACAGGGTAAGTACAATAGCAAAAAGAATATAATGTTAACGAGTACATTTGTATAGGAAATCTGGTGGGAAAGAAACCTAACATTAAAAAAATGTAATAGAATATAAGACACAGCCTGACAATTCCTCCATACAGAACAGCTTCAACTCTGGGATGTTTGGTGGGTTTCCTCACATTAACTGCTGGCTTCAGGTCCTTCCACAACATTTTGATTGGATTAAGGTCAGGACTTTGACTTGGTCATTCCAAAACATTAACTTTATTCTTC
The DNA here is from genome assembly GCF_016835505.1 of Polypterus senegalus. Lineage (NCBI taxonomy): Eukaryota > Metazoa > Chordata > Cladistia > Polypteriformes > Polypteridae > Polypterus > Polypterus senegalus. Next base: position 29,180,174 of record NC_053156.1, read on the forward strand.
TTTTTTTTTTTTTTTTATTAATTTTATTACAATCCATACAAAGCAATCAAGTTTTTACAAAAAGAAGAATTGAGTTAAGAACAGATCAATCCCCACCCCTGAGAGAGAGAGCAAGCCAAACGGCATAAAATTTAAGGCTTGTAAACATACCTAAATTAATTTTAATTTAAAATATTACTGATTAGATCCTGCCATGTTTTGAAAAAAGTCTGTACGGATCCTCTAACTGAGTATTTGATTTTTTCCAATTTCAAATAATATAACACATCGGTTTCCCACTGACTTAAAAGAGGAGAGTTTGGGTTCTCCAGTTTATCAGAATAAGTCTGCGTGCCAAAAGTGTAGTAAATGCAATCACAATTAGTTTGTCTTTCTCCACTTCAAGCCCCTCTGGAAGAACAACAAACACAGCTGTTAATGGGTTAGGAGGGATTGTGAGGGCTGTCTGAAAGCTAATTAACAATGTTTGTCCAGAATAATGTTAATTTGGTGCAGGACCAGAACATGTGATCTAGTGAGGCTGGGACTTGGTTGCAACTTTTGCAGGTTGGATCATGCCCTGGTAACATTTTGGAGAGTTTTAGTCGAGACAGATGTAATTTTGAGTTGTATAATTGTATGCTTTGCACATATGGAGCTCGAGTGAATTCTCTGCATTGCTACTTTCCACTCCTTTTCTGATATATTAATTGAAAGATCTTTTTCCCAGTGCAGAGGTGCCACAGACAGAAGCTTCTCCGTCTTAAAATGCTTTCTACATTGGTTCCTGATTCTAAGTGAGTGGAGCACAATTGGGTTATTAGTGTATTGCCGATAACGTGTGTTTATTGGAGCGCAGAGCAGGGAATACAAAGAAGTAATGCAGGATTTTACTTCTATTGCGGTCCATGCCTGTGTATGTTCTTCTATTTGTGTCCAGGTTCTTATCGCCTGTATATTTGCAGCCCAGTAATAAAAAAGGAAGTTAGGTAGAGCCATGCCGCCTTCTGCCTTTTGTCTTTGTAAGGTCGCTCTTTTGATGCGTGGATGTTTAGAATTCCAAATAAATGAGGTTATTGTTGAATCTAATTGCTTAAAGAATGATTTATTAATGTATATTGGGATGTTTTGAAATAAAAAAAGCAGCTTAGGAAGAATATTCAACTTAACAGTGTTAATTGTTCCAGCTAGAGTGCGATGAAGAGTTGACCATCTATGCAAGTCTTGCTTAATTTTTTCCATGCAGATGGCGAAATTTTGTTGATAAAGAGCTTTATGTTTACTTGTGATGTTTACCCGAGGTATTTAAACTGTTCTGCAATGATAAAAGGTAGGGTGTCTAATCTAATATTATATGCTTAAGAATTCACTGGAAAGAGTACACTTTTATTCAGATTAATTCTGAGACCAGAGATCTTTTGAAATTCTGTGAGTGCTGCTAAGACTGCAGGCACAGAATTTTCTGGGTCCGATATATACAGTACCATGTCATCTGCATATAATGAGATTTTCTGTTCCAGTCCTTCTCTGCTAATCCCCTTTATCTGATCAGTATTTCGACAATGTATTGCCAGTGGTTCAATGGCAATTGCAAACAGCAGTGGTGACAAAGGGCATCCTTGTCTTGTGCCACGTTCTAGTTTAAAGTAGTCTGAGCAAATGTTATTGATGCAAACTGAAGCTTCTGGGTTAGTATACAGTAATTTAATCCATGCACAAATGTTGGGCCAAACCCAAACTTCTCCAAAATAGTAAAAGGTATTTCCATTCAATCATGTCGAATGCTTTTCTGCATCCAATGATAATAATATTTCTGGGGTGTTTGATTTAGTTGGTGAGTATATTACATTAAACAGTCGAAGATTTGAAGATAAGTGCCGGCCCCTAATAAATCCAGTTTAGTCTTGTGATATTACGAGGGAGCACTTTCTCCATCCTTCTAGCTATGATTTTAGAGAGTATTTTAACGTCGTTATTCAGAAGTGAAATTGGTCTGTATGATGCACATTGTAATAAGTCCTTATTTTGTTTTGGAAAGACAGTGATTAGTGCTTGGCGAAAGGTTTGTGGAAGAGATTGGTTATCTCTGGCTTCTGTAAATGTTGCTAATAGGAGGGAGCTAGCTGAGCGGAGAATTTCTTGTAAAACTCTGCAGGGTAGCCATCAGGGCCTGCTGCTTTTCCACCTTGGAGTGACTTTATAGCATCCAGTAATTCTGATAATGACAGAGGTTTATCAAGTTCCTCCACACTAAAAGCGTCAATTTGTGGTATCTGTAATGTATCCAGAAATGCATTAGATTGTATATTGTCTTCTTTAAACTCAGTAGTATATAGGGATTTATAGTAGTCTCTAAAAGTGTGCATTATATTTTTGTGTTCGATGATTTTATCTCCGTTAGTGTTAGTGATTACGAGATTGCGTTGCACTTCTTGCTTGTGAATTTGTTGAGCTAAAAGCTTATTAGCTTTCTCTCCATGTTCATAATAATGATGTCTGGATTTGTAAATTAGTTGTTCAGTTTCTTTAGTTGTCAAGAGGTTTAATTCTGAATGTAGAGCCTGCCTCCTCTATGTAGAGTCTCGCTTGGTAGTCTGGCATGTTCTTCATCTATTTTAGTAATTTCGCTTTTTATCTCTGCTACTTTCTTCTTCGGATTTATTTCTGTGGGAAAGATATGAGATAATCTGTCCTCTTAAGAAGGCCTTAAGAGTTTCCCAGAGTATTCCTGCAGAGATCTCAGGGGATGTATTTGTCTCTAGAAAGAATTTTGATTTGTTTGGATATAAATTCAGTACAATTCTCGTCAGCTAATAGAAGCGGTTGAGCGCCATCTGCGGGTGAGTGTATGGGGCTTAGTAATTTCAGCTCCAAGATCATAGGTGCATGGTCTGAAATAACAATAGCATCGTATTTACAAGATTTAATCTTAGGCAAGAAGTTATTATCTATAAAGAAGTAATCAATCCTTGAGTAGCAATGATGTACTGGTGAGTAGAAAGAATATATTCTTGAATTTGGGTTTAAAAACTCCAGGGATCTGATAAGTTGTGATCAGTTATAAACTTTGTAATTATCTTTGCGGTGTTAGTTGCGTTCCCCTGTGGAGGAAGTCTTATCTAAAAGTGGATTTAGAACACAATTAAAGTCCCCAGCCATTATAAGTTTATGAGTGTTCAGATTGGGAATGGATGCAAATAAATTTTGTATAAATTCCTTATCATCAACATTAGGTGCATAAACATTTATCAAAATCATTTTACAGTTAGATAAGTCTCCCATGACCATCACATATCTCCCTTCAGGATCCAATACTACATCTGATGCTACAAATGGTACTGTTCTATGTATGAGTTTAGTTTTCTTTGTAAAACTAGAATGGAACATTTGGCCAGTCCAGTCTTTTGCAGCGGAACTGATCCTTACTTAGTAAGTGGGTTTCCTGTAAAAATACTATTTTAGCATTTAGACCTGTTAGGTGAGAAAGTACTTTCTTTCTCTTTAATTCGTGATTCAGGCCTTTAACATTCCAGCTTACGAAGTTAACTGTCCCATCATGGAGACACTGATTCTGAGTTTTTGATGTCATTTTATAGTCTTAACTGGAAGTGAAATAGTTTAGGTCTTAATTTCCTATTCCCCAAGAGTTGTTGCCATGCAGCTTATTATTACGTTGATAGTTATAATTATAAAGATTGAGATGATAGATTAGGTATAGATCAAGCCTGCTCTCTTTCTCCCCCTTAACCCCCACCCTCCCTTTTGCCTCCCCAGGTGAGGCTAAAACCCACTTCACAGTCCCAGTCCTCTGACATACCCAGAGACAGAGCACGTCCAAAGCACATCAAGCCCCCATGCAGTGGCGCTTTAAGGTTAAAAGATAGAGATATCTGTTACCAATATAGTCTTTAAAAGAGAAAAAAAAAAAAAAAGAATTATTGCACTTAAAATATATATATATATATATATATATATCTTCAGCAATTTTAGTGCATTAAGATGATACCCCAGATAATAAACCCAGGTGATGGTGTTAAAGATGTGTCCAAAATAAGCATAACAAGTCTTAATGCAGTAATAGCAATAACAGTAAACCAAGGGTATGATATTGAACAGTCTCATTTAGGGTACACATGAAATAATTAGAAAAGAAAAAAGAAAAAAAAAAGGAGGAAAAGTAATTAAGCACAATAAAACATAAACATAGCGCCTAGTAATACTAAGTAATAATAAGAATATATGAGAATATATGCTGATAAAAACCCGTATTTTAAAACAAATAGATCAGACAGTAGATTATTAATCCTAGCTTTATCATTTACCGCCATGACTCACAATTATGTATCAGAATAGTCCGGGATCAGCTTTCTTAATTCATTTTCTGCTTCTTCCTTGCTAGCGAAGACATAGAAATGACCCTGCCATTCCACTTTCAGTTTTGCGGATACAGGAGGCTGTATTTGACATGGCTTGCCGTAGCAGCTGTTTAATATTATAGAAGGCTGCGTTTAATAGCTGTTGCTGGAGAGAAGTCAGGAAGACGAATGTGGTTATTTTCATATATAATATCTTCCTTTTTCTGAGGAGTGCCATCACCTCTAGCTTAAATGATAATCGTTCAAAACGAACTATAAAAGATCTTGGTCGGGGTCTGACGGTGTTTGATCAGCGTCGTGATAAGCGCTGCTATCTCAGATTCTGCTTTAAAGTCCCCGATTATTTTAGAAAAAGTTCAGCTGCGAATTTCACAGGGTTTGAACTTTCTCGATTCTCCGGCAGCCTTCAATTCTGACATTATACCTTCTACTCCCATCTTCTAAAGCAGCCAGTCTGTCTCCAAGTTTTTCTCGAGTTTTTACATTCGAACTGACATTTACTGCTCTTTCCTCGGCACTGGCAGCTAATGTTCGCCATTTCGATCCGATTCGTGAATGTCTCACTAAGATGCTCCAATTGATCAGCAAGCGTGCTCAGTTTAACCGAGTTTTCTCAATGCGCTCTTCAATTTTACCCAGCACCTGTCGAAGTTCAAGTTGTACCTCTTGACGCAGCCTTTCATTTGCCTGTTGGATTCCTGTTGGAATTCCTGTCGCAGCCATTCATTGGCCTGTTTCATCTCCTGTTTCAATTCCTGTTTCAGTCTCTCAAGTGCCTTTGCCGTTGCTTTCTCATTAGCCTTCTCGCTTTTCTTTATATCTTGCGTGAGCTCAGCGAGCAACACTTTCAGTTCAGATAGCTCAATTGTGCCTTCTTGTACCGTAGATGAAGCAGCAGACTTTGCTGAAGCGGTGTCCCGCTGCTCCAGTCGCGTAATTGCGTAACTGAAGCCGCGGACCTCCCGCCCTTTCCAGTTTCAGGTAATCCTCTCCAATCGGCGAGCTATCCACATCTGCACTCACGATCGCACCTTCCCTCCCTTTTCGCTCTCAGCGGCGCGATGTAGCGGACCGTGGTCCCGAGGAGTCTGTACTTTCGCCCATCTGATCCAGGTCTGTCTCTGAGGCCGTATCTTGAACTAGGGCTTGCTGATCGCAGCTTGGATGTAGCTTTAGTTTTGATTCTTTGGACCCCCTTCTTTTTGGCCATGTTTATATGTGCTGACATATACTGTAGCAGTCCCTCTCGGGTTAAATAAATACAGGATATCTCAGAATAATAAGCAAATAATATGAAAAATAACACCACTGCTAGCGGAGCTCCACTTCAGACGTCCATCTCTCACATCGGACGAGACCAAAACTTGACTTTATTCTTCTTTAACCATTCTTTGGTAGAACGACTTGTGTGCTTAGGGTCGTTGTCTTGCTGCATGACCCACCTTCTCTTGAGATTCAGTTCATGGACAGATGTCCTGACATTTTCCTTTAGAATTCTGATATAATTCAGAATTCATTGTTACTTTAATGAAGGCAAGCTGTCCTGGCCCAGATGCAACAAAACAGGCCCAAACCATGATACTACCACCACCATGTTTCACAGATAGGATAAGGTTCTTATGCTGGAATGCAGTTTTTTCCTTTCTCCAAACATAACGCTTTTCATTTAAACCAGAAAGTTATATTTTGGTCTCATCCGTATACAACACATTCTTCCAATAGCTTTCTGGTTTGTCCACGTGATCTTTAGAAAACTGCAGACGAGCAGCAATGTTTTTTTTTAGAGAGCAGTGGCTTTCTCCTTGCAACCCTGCCATGCACACCATTGTTGTTCAGTGTTCTCCTGGTGGTGGACTCATGAACATGAACATTAGCCAATGTGAGAGAGGCCTTCAGTTGCTTAGAAGTTACCCTTGGGGTCCTTTGTGACCTCGCCGACTACTGCATGCCTTGCTCTTGGAGTGATCTTTGTTGGTCGACCACTCCTGGAGAGGGTAACAATGGTCTTGAATTTCCTCCATTTGTACACAATCTGTCCGACTGTAGATTGGTGGAGTCCAAACTCTTTAGAGATGATTTTGTAACCTTTTCCTGCCTGATGAGCATCAACAACTCTTTTTTCTGAGGTCCTCAGAAATATCCTTTGTTCGTGCCATGATACACTTCCACAAACATGTGTTGTGAAGAGCAGACTTTGATAGATCCTGTTCTTTAAATAACACAGAGTGCCCACTCACACCTGATTGTTGCCCCATTGATTGAAAACACCTGACTCAAATTTCACCTTTAAACTAACTGCTAATCCGTGAGGTTCACATACTTTTGCCACTCACAAATATGTAATATTTGATTATTTTCCTTAGTAAATAAATGACCAAGTATAATATTTTTGTCTCATTTGTTTAACTGGTTTCTCTTTATCTACTTTTAGGACTTGTGTGAAAATCTATTGATGTTTTAGGTCATATTTATGCAGAAATATAGAAAATTCTAAAGGGTTCACAAACTTCCAAGCACAACTGTATATATATATATATATATATATATATATATATATATATACAGTGGCACCTCGGTTTACGAGTAACTTGGTTTACGAGTGTTTTGCAAGACGAGCAAAATTTTTTAATAAATTTTGACTTGATAAACGAGCGATGTCTTGCAATACGAGCAGTATGGATACACTTTGTCTGCTTAGCGTCATGTGATCACAACTGAGCTGATGGTTCTTCTCTCTCACGCGCACGCGTCTCTCTTTCTCTCCTTATCTCTCTTGCTCGCACAGTGCGTCTCTCTCTCTCTCTCCCCCTATCTCGCTCGCTCGCACTCGCCCCTCTCTCTCTCTTTCTCCTTATCTCTCTTGCTCACGCGCAGCACGTATGTGTCTGTCTGTGTCTGTCTGTCTGTCTGTCTGTCTCTCTCTCTCTCTCTCTCTCTCTCTCTCTCTCTCTCTCTCTCTCTCTCTCTCTCTCTCTCTCTCTCTCTCTTCTCTTCTCTTGAGAGCAATCATCTCCTATTCTCCGTCTGAGTCTGTGTGCCTCACTCATATAGTCAACATCCTTACGAGCGTATACTGTTTACTACAGCATTGTGACTGTGTGTGTGTGTGCGTGCGCACACGTGTGTGCTGTGAAGTGCGAGTCCCTATCTTGCGCCCAAAACACGAAGCTGAGTCTCAGTACTTTAACAACACCAGCCGCCTTCAGCTTGAAACAGCAACAGCGCTGTTATTTATTGTAGCGGGATCTTTATAATGTTCCTTGTATCACCCATTGATGGCAGGCGCTTATAGCATGTCTGTGATCTTTTTGAATGCGCTTATATGGCGAACTGCTACAGCGCTGGGAGACTGCGATTGCTTTGGGACACTCTTCCGTGTGTCGTCCCGTTGGGTGGAATCCCACATGAGTTTAGAAACTCACTCACACCAGCCATGATTCTTTTTAAAGGTAAAGTGCAGGTTAATTTGTTTTATGTATTTTTACTTTATATTTTGTATTAATCATTTTTATATGAATAGTTTTGGGTTGTGGAACGAATCATCCGAGTTTCCATTATTTCTTAAGGGGAAATTTGCTTTGATATATGAGAGCTTTGGATGGCGAGCACGTTTCCGGAACAAATTATGCTCGCAAACTGAGGTTTTACTGTATATATATATATATATATATATATATATATATATATATATGTATATGTATATATATATATATGTATATGTATATATTTATATATATATATATATATATATATATATATATATATATATATATTGTCACAGGCGGCTGGGGACGTCCGAGGGGACCGGAGGAGGGCTGGTGCCTCCTCCTGACCATGAGGGGGCGACCGCCTTGGTTTTGTTGGTGGCCTCGGGTAAGGGGCTTGGAAGCCCAACCCTGTGGGGGCCCGTGGCCAAAGCCAGGCGGCGACCCGGTGCCTGAAGAACCCTGGAGCCCAGCACTTCCGCCACACCAGGAAGTGCTGGGGGAAGAAGACAGGAGACACCCGGATGGCTTCCGGGTGCGCAGCCGGCACTTCCGCCACACATGGGCGTGTCCAAGGAGGATTGCCGGGAAGCACCTGGAGCCCATCCGGGGTGGAATAAAAGCGGCCGCTTCCCTGCAGCTGAATAGAGGACTGGAGGTGGCCAGAAGAAGAGGCACAAAGGACCTGTGAGGCCTGGACTTTGGGGGATCGGTGCTGGAGGCACTGGGTGTGCACAAGTAACTTTGTAAATATTGTAAATAGAATAAATGAGTGTGATCGATGCTAAACTGTTGTCCGTCTGTCTGTGTCCGGTCCAGTTTCACGATATATATATATACCTATATATCTATATCTATATCTATATCTATATATATATATATATATATATATATATAGATATGTATATATATCTATATCTATATCTATATATATATATATATATATATATATATAAACACCAGTAACAGTGCACTGCAAGCAATACACTTGGCATTCAGAGTTTCTCTGTACATTTAGCATTTGTTTGCTCAGAGGTTGATGCGCTTGCTGCTTCCTGAGCAGCTCTTCTATTCTCCACCCTAGCGGTCTGCCTCTTCTCTTCTTTTGTGGGCATCTTTTTGCATTAAAAATGATTAAGTCAGTGTTTATGTTGCAATTAATTAGTATGTGTTCTTTAATTTTTCACTTAATCTGGCACTTAAGTCTTCAATCTGCCTCAGGAATGATTTCAGATATAAACAGGGTAGGGGAAGTGATGGCGAAGGTGGTAGGGAATGAGAATGGTGCCCATATGAATAAAATAAAATAAAATAAAAAGAGGAATAACATTGGAGGTCAATCATCACCCCAAAAGTGGATAGTAGACGTCAGGTAGTATATATAGCTACAGGTGATAGGTGATTTAAAATCCTGCACAGACAAATGGACAGTAGCATTTTATATTAGACGATATAATACATGATGTTTAAAATATTAATTCATATTTAATGAGTAAATGATAAAATAAAAAATGTTGCATATGAGTAGCACCAGGTTAAGTGTTGCTGTTTCTAGTCTATTTGCTGTCTGTGTGGAGTTTTGCTCATTTTCTTTTCGTCTCTGTCTTCTATTTATGTCACTTGTGCACCCCCTCACTGGCCCCTGTCATCCAGGCCATTGGAATCTCATATCAGTGCTCTGCCCATGATACACAACAGTAAATGTTCTTTCCAGATGCCAGCTTTGTCTCTACTAGGATATTGGCTTGTCTTAGTGATATCTCAGCCTGAATGAAGAAGCACCATCTCCAGGTCAGTCTGGCAAAGATGAAGCTCCTTGTTATTCCAACCAGTCTATCTATTCAACACCTGATCTCTGTAAACCTGATCAACACTTGCACAAGGCGACAACAGTTTTGGTAGAGGAAATGGTATGAGGTGATGAGAAGGACAGATCTGAATTCAAGAAGGGGTCATAACCGAGAGGACTGATATTAAATAACCAAAGATAATGACATGTAACCATAACCTTTGTAATCAACCACAAAAAGATCTCATTTAACTTTGTTTTCACCTCCTTGTAACTGGGTGTGACAGCACATCTTTTAGTTCAAATTCATATTTTGGGGTTCATTGTTTTGAAGATGTACCTGTCAAATTCTCACAACCTTATGTTTACTCCATCTGTATGTATCATTGTAACTGTGAACAATCGAGACCAGACATACTGTAGCTGGAGGCAGTGCATTGTTCATTTTAACCAATAGTTCACTAACATCTTTGAATGTCAAAGTTTAATGTAGTTTGTCCCTTGTACAGGTTACATTTTTTTTCGTATATGTAAAGTGTTTTATGTACACATGACACGCACTTATATATCTAACCACCCTTTTTGGTGCTCTTTTCAGCCAGGACAATGATGGCATGAGCTCCATTGCTCCTTACTTTTTACTTTTCTGACCCTATTTTGAGCTCTGCTCATGACTAACTCGATTGGTTTAAAAGTTTAATTATTTAATTGTTCCCACACACATTTAGACAAAATTCACTCGGTATTCTCCAGATTTGTAATATATACGTCTGACCAAGTGATAGCATCTACAGCAGTACAATTTTAAGTTTCAGTATACTCTGGGGCACAATAATGTAATGGCCAATGCTGGGTTTTGATTTGATTAATCATCAATAAGACCCCCAACTCTAGGATGGCAAATTAATACAGGTAATGGGATATAGGATCTCAGTTTCACACTCTTGTCGGGATGCTAGAAATATGAAGAGAGCTGTACAATTTATGAACTGCAAAGGTCTACATTAACACTTTCACTTTCTCTGTGGTGATTTAAAATGTGGCTGAAGACTTGCTATTACAAATAATCCAGACAGACACGCTTGGTGAAATCAGCAAAATCATATAATTTATTTATAACATAAGGATAACAGAAGATGGATATATGCAAATATATAGACAAAAGACATAAACAACACAAAACATAAAATTAAAACTTTTTATCTCCTGTACAAAAAGGCATGTATCAATTCTATCTCTTATCTTAAATAAAATTTTTCTCTTTTTTCGGGAGAGGCACACCACTTTTGAATTTTGATTTTTTTTCTAATTCATTAGTTTAAGATTATTAAGTTCTTTTGCTGGTTATGAAGTTTCTGTTGCCGGCAAGTAGAGTCTGTTTTCTCACAGTAGCTTGCCTCTGTCTTTGCTCAGTGTGTGAGTCCATGAGTGCATGCATGCATGAGGTGCTGCTTTGGCCTTTCCTTTCAGATTTAATGTGATAAACGTATAATAGCCAGAGTTTATCCTTCAGAAGATAATTGTCTTTAGTTACAGTTTAACACTAACGCTATAGTACATTAGCTGGCTTTGTCCTGTCTATTAAATTACACTTAATAGTTCTCAAAATCAAAGCATATATATATTGTGTGAGGTGAGCAATGCTTGGTTCCTTTCTGGAGAGCATTCACCATACACGTAGAAGGATTTTTCAGAGTGCCTTATTTTCCTTCTTCAGGAGATCTCCTTCTTTGCCTTTCTGGTTGAGAGTACTGCAGTCTTTTCATCGAGGATTTTACAGTGTCCTCAGATTCTAGAAAAGTGATATCAATGGATGATCAGTCAGTGACCATTGTTAGTAAGGCAAATGCATGGTTTATATATCGTCTCTCTCTTTCTTGCCCCTGTCCTCATTGCCCCTCAGCAAGTAATCTCACAAATGAGTATTCCACTTTTTTAGTCCAGCACGGTTGCCCACTGGAGTAAAGGGATTGTTTCGACCTCTGTTGCGGCCACAACTGATCAGCTCTGGGTTCTGGCTATGAGCAGCCATCTTATGGCCAGTTGAAGCAGTAGCACAGTTAGAGAAGAACAATTAGTTATGGTGTTAACACTAGGATTACTAGAGCCTATGAAAAAACTCATAGATCCGTCCCACCTTAAAATGCTTCGCACCTCTCCGTCAGCGTCTTTTGTCCTCTAAATGTTTGGATAAGCAGCAAACAGCAAGCAGCCTACTATCACATCCCCCATGCAAGCACGCACAGTTTTCTCAGCTCAAATTTGTTTACCTGCGTGTCACTTACTTAGAGTTGTATAGAGTGAGAAGTCAAGCAAAATGACATCTTTTATAAATTACTATATATATTTTTGAATAAAAGCATATTTGTTTTGTTGTATTTGTACCTTTTGTGAAAGTGTTTCTTTGATATTTGGAATTCAGGCTTCACACATTATACACTTCATGTCTACATTTTGTCAACTATTACCAAAACATGAAAAATGTTTCTGTTTTAACGATGTGTTTGCATAGATCGTTGTAGACACGGAACACACATGAAATGGAAGTGTTCCAAATAACGATATAGTATTTTATAAAAGGTGTCATTTTGCTTGATTTTTCACTCTATACAACTCTAAGCAACTGACATGCAGGTAAACAGACTTGAGCTGAGAAAACTGTGCGGAAGGGGGATGTGATAGTAGACTGCTTGCTGTTTGCTGCTTATCCACATATTTAGAGGACAAAAGACTCTGATGGAGAGGTGCGAAGCGTTTTAAGGTGGGATGTAATTCTAGTGTTAAAAGGGTTTAATATGGAGGAATAGAGGTGGTGTCTTTTTTTTTAGGTGCACATAAGCCCATACTCTTGCTTGACCACTGGTGCAAAGTCCTATCCATCAGTGTTAGTCATCCTGGATTTATGGTCCTTTCATCAGAAGTTGAGTCCATTTTACACCTAAAAAGAAAGGTCATTGGATGTTACAGGGTCTGGAATTGGTCATATGATCAGATAAGGCTGCAGATGCTGCATTTCAAAGGAAGGCCTAGGCAGGCAAGCTGAGACTTTTAGCTGGTGATAAGAGTGTCTGGCAATGGTTTGTTAAGCTAGGTCTTATGTTCCAGCCTAAAAAATTAGATAATGCCAGTCAGTTCTACACCCACTTACTATCTCATTTTTCAATTCCTCTGGCCACATCTCTCTGTTACAATTCTGCAGAGCCTGACTTTGTTCAGCTTCTTCACAACTCCACAGACCACAGTGCCACACCAGGAGCTGCCTCAGAGCAAGATCCTGGGCACACTCAGCTTTCTCCCATCATCAAGCTGGGGTTGCCCATCAAGTACCTTCTTAGTGGATATGATTTCATTGTGTCAAGGATAAACTTGAAAGAATAAGAACTTAAGAAATTTGAGAGAAGTCCTTTCAGTCCATCAAGCCTGTTTGCTAAGCGAATAGCTAAGCTGTCCCAATATCTCATCTAGATTCTTCTCAAAGGTTGTGAAGATTTCTGCTTCAACTCCATGTCTCAGTAGTTTGTTCAAGAATCCCACAACTCTTTGCGTAAAGAAGTGCTTCCTGGCTTCAGTTTTAAATGCACCTCCCCTTAAATTCCACTGATGTCTCTGAGTACATGATTCAACCTTTAAGCTGAAAGAATGTTGCTGGATCTGCTTTATAAATGCCTTTGAGGATTTTAAAGACCTGCATTACGTCCCCATGCAGTCTTCTCTGCTCAAGACTAAACAGATTTAATTCTCTTGAGTCTGTTTGTAAGACATGTCCTTAACTTCAGGGAAGCACTCTGCACAACTTCAAGTGCTGCTATGTTTTTCTTGGTGACCAGGAGCCTCATGTATAACACTGTGCATAGAATTCACACTAAAACACGGCATAGGGAAAAAATTTGAATTGTGCATACGCACAAAAAAATCCAGATGGATAAAACTGTGTATACACAAAGTTCCACGCACTTCCCCTTTATAATCCCAATGAACGTGAAATTTAATGTCTATGCACATGCCTATAGCCTCACCCTGACTCCTCCCAGAATTTTAAATATTTGAATATACAAATCAATATAAATAGCCTCTTCTGTTCAGTGTTTTGTTAAAAGACAATGGGAAAAGCACATGGGAAAAAGGCAAATTTCAGCGAGGCAAGGAAAAACGTACTATTTGTTGGCTTAAGCAATGGTATAAGCAACAAAAGGAAGCTGATGGAGTGATACAGCATGGCGGACACACTTGAAAGTTCAAGTTCAGAAAGTTGCATAGTACCCCAAAATAAAAAAAAAATTGGTAATTCCGCAATCTGTTTATTCTGTTTTAGACAATATTATAAAAGCTGACCCTCATGCTGATGTCGCGACTCCAGGTGGTGATGGTGCTACTGTGTCTAGCACATCTTTTGGTGCTGGTTGCATACACACCTCTGCCTCAGAAACCACTGGACCATCTGGCTGTGTGCTGATGAACACTGTTCTGAAGTCACAAAATGCAATAGTGGATGCTGTAAGAAATGTGGCCAATGTACTAAGGAATTTGAAGGCTGTACTATGTGATATTGACCACAAATTAAATGAATTGTTTAAAAATAAATGCTGCATTGGGCGGCACGGTGGCGCAGTGGTAGCGCTGCTGCCTCGCAGTTAGGAGACCCGGGTTCGCTTCCCGGGTCCTCCCTGCGTGGAGTTGGCATGTTCTCCCCGTGTTCGCGGGTTTCCTCCGGCACTCCGTTTCCTCCCACAGTCCAAAGACATGCAGGTTAGGTGGATTGGCGATTCTAAATTGGCCCTAGTGTGTGCTTGGTGTGTGGGTGTGTTTGTGTGTGTCCTGCGGTGGGTTGGCACCCTGCCCAGGATTGGTCCCTGCCTTGTGCCCTGTGTTGGCTGGGATTGGCTCCAGCAGACCCCCGTGACCCTGTATTCGGATTCAGCGGGTTAGAAACTGGATGGATGGATAAATGCTGCATATGATTACCTGTTTTTTATATTCTGCTAATTTCATTCATATGAAGTTGTATGGCTGTTTGATTTGGCTGATTATTTGGTGGGTCAGGCTGAGGTTCATCATTCCAAATCTTTTTAGGTATGGGCAAACCATCATCATCTATAAATATGCACTGTTTTCTAATTCTTCATTTGCTGTCTTCTAACAATACTAAAGCAGCTATGATAGTTGGAATAGTTTGGCCATTCTGTGCTCCATTATACTGTATTGTCACAAAATGATTACAATCAAGTGAATTCAATTTGTAAACAATATGCAGTTATTTATGGTGTATTTGATAATGCCTGCTTCATGGCTGCAAATATGAAAAAGAAAGGTAAATGAAACAGAAACAGTAACACTGCTTTGAGTACAGCCAATTTGTAAAACCAAGTAGAAAAGTGCATGCACATGATGTGAGGCTGCTGTGAAAATGTGCGTGGCTTTACGCCAAGCTTAGTTTTTATACATCTCGAAGTGAGCATGGAAACAGGCGTACGCAACATTTTTGTGTGCACACAACGTTTATACATGAGGCCCCAAAACTGCACATGGTAATCCAGATGTGGTCTCACTAATACATTATAGGTTGAGCATAACATCCTTTGAATTAAAACCAACAGTTTTTATGATAGAACCTAACATTTTATTTGCCTTTTTAATTGCTTCTGTGCATTGCTTAGTTCAATGAAAATATTGCGTCAACATAAACCACTAAATTATTTCCAGAGATTGCATCTTGTATGATATTGTCTCCCATCCTGTATTTATAATTGTTGTTCCTTTTGCCCATGTGTAGCACTTTGCACTTTTCTACATTAAACTGCATTTTCCAGCTGTTCACCTAGTTCTGAAGGTTATCCAGGGGCCTCATGTATAAACGGTGCGTACGCACAGAAATGTTGCGTAAGAACTTTTCCACGCTCAAATCGCGATGTATAAAACCTACACTTGGCGAAAGCCACGACTTTTCCACGGTACCTCATGCCTTGTCGTACGCAAGTTCTCCGCTCGGTTTTGCAAACTGCCGGCACCCAGCGTCAAAGCAATGGTACTGTTGTTGTGTGATTACTCATTATTTTCATGACGCGGCTTTATAAATACACAGAAACTAACCGCATATTGTTTATTTGTGTAATGCATCTGATTGTAATTAACTCATAACAATATAATGGTCCAGGGAACAGCCATAGTATTCCAAATACCATAGCTGTTCTCACTTCTCCTTCTTCTTCTTTTTCTTCTTCTTCGTCTTCTTTCTGTTAGGACTTATAAGTACAATCACCCCACGGTAAATTTGCACTACAGTTATTTATCAAATTACAAAACCTG